>NC_061535.1:12682500-12907500 GCF_022379125.1 Scophthalmus maximus
ATGCCCAGCCTGCAGGACATCCTCAGGCTCTACGGAGACCAGAGCCCCGAGCAGGAGGATCACAGAGCTTACGGAGACGACTACCGCAAGAAATAAACACGCAAAACACGCTCGTGCATGCAGATGGACATGAATACACAGTCTCGTGCGTTCTTCTAGCTTAGCCCAGGACAGCCTCACGCCGTGCACGGCCAGTCCAAACTGGTCCACATGAATGGGACACATGAGAAGTCTATGGACCCAGAGAGCAGGTACATGCACGCACATCCACACCTAGCATCCAGCTGCAGCAGCACGCTCAGAAAGCTGAGTGTGTTCCGGCCACATTTTCACCTCTTTAGCTGCTTCAGATCTGTTGCTTCGGCCTATTGCTTTTTCAGCCTCCACCTCCAACCTCCGCAGTCCACTCGAATATGTGATGACTTGTCAACGCTCAGCTTCGCTTCTCTATCTATGCTTCTCCCTTTTTTTTTCTAATTTGTTTTTTGGTCAGTGATTGATTATGTAAATTTTTTTTTTTCCATTTTGAATGTTCTAATAAAAAGCTCCAGAAAGCCAATTTTGCGTTTAATTTATTGAATCTTGACATTTGACTTCATTGACTTAAGCACAACTGCCCACTGATGAATGGGAAAAACTGGCTTATAATAAAATGAAATGTTTTCTGCTGCTTAAATCAAATTTCAATGAAATCATATTTTCCTACGTGGTCAGGCTTCTTAGCAGCGCTACTTCTTCAGGGTAAATTATCTGTATTTTCTGGCACAAAATGGCCATTTTATGCAAAAAATATACAGCTCCAGTTTGTTGCCTGCTCACGTTTCCGCTAGTTTGACTTCATCGTGTTATCTCTGGAGTCAAACTGACGATTTATCTCCGCTGTTGGCAGACCTTTATCTACCGAGACACAATTTGGGTATCGCTTTGATAAGACCATTGATTGATTGTGACTGTGTATAAAACTCCAAAAGATTTATAAATGAAAACCCTGCATCTCATCATTCAGTTTTAAGATTTCCCAATGTCACGTCAGAAAGATCGGCCAAGTCAAACAACATCCACCGCCTGTTTCTCCGCCCGTCTGCTCTCGTCTTCCCCTCCTCCGACCTCATCTCCTGCCACACTCGTTTTCTGCGTCAGCTCCAAACATGAGCAGCTTGACGAGGTTTCAGACGAGCTATAATCATAAAGACAGTGACGTCAACAGATGTGGCGAAAGGGTGAGGACGGGGATCAATCGAGGATGTACCCTTTTTGTTTCATTTGCGTAATTTCACTGTGGATATTATTTACACAGTGGTAGCTTCTGCATCCCTGAGGACGGTTATTTTAAAAATAAAGTACTGAGCATTTTCATTTGACTCATTTATTCTGTTGGGAAATGGGTTTTTACGGTTTCATCATAAACCTGTTACACTGAGTCTGCACTCGCAAAGTCTGGGGGGGGGGGGAACAGCTGTTGGGAGCCAAGCCTGTAATTCCGTTCGTTATCTGGCAGAGGTAGTGCATTTGCAGAAATGCCAGCCCAACCTTTACGGCGGGTTGAGATATAGACTTTAAAAAGGAAAACAGTCAAATCTGACAGCGGACGACCTTCTAAATGAATAAAGATAAGAAGAAGAAAAAGTTTGAGAACAGGGCAAAAGCTCTCGGAGGAAACATGTTCTTCTTACACGCTGATGAAACAACTGGGTAGAGTGTCGGAAACCTCATTTTGAGATGTGATTGGATCTCTCGCAGGAGTCGGGTTCACGAGATTTAAAAACTGTCGAGTCGCTGGATGGAGGGAGATGATTTTACGGGCAAAATGTTCATAAACTCTTGACACTTTGAGCGAAGTTCGAAAGAATATTTACAGTGTCCCTACCAGTTATAACTGTGTTTGCTACAGTAGAGGGTGGAACCAGAGATTGATGGCGATTGGCTGAGCGCGTGTCAAAGTCTTTCATCGTCATTCATTCCTCTTTTGCCCTCACCGTGTTTGTGGGCGCACAGCTGTGCAGCGGGCTTCACACGTTTCTCAATTAGAAAAACAAAAGAAAAGAAGATGGAGGGACGAGGAGAACTTGACCTCTGAAGTGTTTTAATGGAGGCAAACGTTAAACGATGAAAACGGTACTGGACAATGAATTCAATTCACTGTGATTTTTTTTTTTAAATGGAGAAAAAGGATGAAACAGGAGGTGTTGTAAATATGAATAATCCACTGCACTGTCTCTCACACACACACACACACACACACACACTCAAGCTGGGACTCCCTCTTGCGGTCGCTGGCGAGCAGGGGGAGGAACGAGGCGGACCTCGGTCTCTCCTGCTGCTGTCAAAGCCGGTTATTTGTCGGAGACTGACATCAGATCGACCCCGTCACACTAATTACAGCGTACACGCCCTTCAACACCTCCGTCCTGGAGACTTCTGAGACACGCCAGTATTTATAAACCAGTCACGGATTGTTTTGACTGAACTTTTATGAATACTATCATGTTGGCTGGGTTTGGGGGAAACTGAGTCGATGAGGTGACAGGGCGACAATTTAAAATATCCTAAATTTGAATGAGAGCCACCCTGGTTCTGTTCATATGAGATCAGGTATACAAAAAAAAAAGAATAATAATGGGAAACCATTATTATTTCAAAGAGAAAAACTGATTTCATGACCTTTTATAAGCTGAACAATCAGCTGTGAGTTTAAACTGTTAAAATGAAAATCAATGCCTGCAGCCAGTTAATGATGGATTTAAAAAATGCACCGATAATTAAAACAATCAAGGTCATAATATTAGATTGTGACCCAGGTTGCCTCTACGTGACCAGTGATGCAAGATGGAGGACCGGTTGCAGTTAAACTTCTGTAGTAAATAACTTCTAACAAATTTGTGATGAAACAATTTTCGCAAACTCAATCGATGAAGGGTAAACCCTGGGTGGTTGTCCAATATCCTGTGGGTAAATATGTATTAGTGCAAATGTTTGCGTCACTGCTGCTAAGAAACACCAGTAGAGAAGATTAGAGCGTTCATTTTGTGTCGGCACAATAACGCCTCTGAGTGATGGAGACGTAGAGATGACTCACAGGCGGTATAATGGTATGTCGGCACGGCGAGATTCTTAAAATGAAAAAAAATAACAAAAGCTATTTCCTCCGTCACCTTCTGTTCAAGGCCGGGAAGTGGTGTACCGGGTGGGGGTGGGGGTCATCTCCACCTCTGCTCTCATTTCCAATTACTGATCCAGAGGAAGTGCTGTAAAAGGTCCAGAAGAGCAAAAATCTCTGGTCCAAAAGACATTATGACGTGAAGTTGACATGTGTACGGATTCAGCTCTCCCCTCATTTCCACTTCTATCTATGTGTCGCAGAGAAACCTACTGTACTGTATCATCTGACGCTGTTAGATTTTCTCTTGGATGAACAGAAAAAGTTGATTGACAAGTCCAAAATTGTTGGGACTTACTTTCAGGGGACTAAAGGAACATTTGCATGAAGTCTTTCCTTTTTTCTTCACAGCAATCGATCCAATAGTTGCAGTAGAGATATTCCAGTCTGGGCCAAGTGGCAGCCTTTTCCTGTATCGGAGCAAAAAGTACTTCCAAGTTAACGAGTGCACTTCGTTCAACAGAGAGCTACTGCGCAGCGGTGCGGTGGATCTGTCGCACTGACATGCTTGGCGAGTGAAGGTCTTTGAGGAGGCGATGAAGCCGCCATTCGGAAGCTGGTGCCAGGTTCCTCAGATCCCTCGCAGTCTGCCGATGAAGTTGGCACAGGGGTAAAAGATTTCGGGACGGCGCCGATCACAGGTGACCCCATCAGACAACCTCCACCCACCCAGAGGACGTAAGCTCTCCCCTCCGCTCCTTTACATCCGCTAAACTGCTAGTTGTAAGAGCAATTTTGAAAAATAGACCCAGTAATGATCAAGTATCAACTCACTGTGACGTCACTAATACAACACGGTTGTTCATTTTAGGGAGTCAGCACCTAATCCTCGAAAAACCCCACCGCTATCGAGTGAACTGAAGTGGACCTGGAGGAGAACGATGGAGGTACCGTTCAAAGATTACGTTTTCCTTCCAGCCGTATCCAAGAATGTTCAGCAATCGTCTTTACTTGTTGCATGATAACTCTGTTCCATTGAACTTTTCATTGAATCCCTCCCGTCCTTTTTCTAGCGCGTCATGGTTTTGGAAACCTCAATCTGTCGGACAGGAGTAAGCTCGGTCCTTTTGTCAGCAAAGGTTATTGGGGTCAATCAAGTCCGGGTCTCTATGACGGTCCAGACCCTGTTGGGACTGTTCCCCTGTGCTTCTACCTTCAAGCTAGATAGTCACTTTAAGAACACACGCACAGTTTCATAAATTCATCAGCATCATAGCTGCGGGGGGCCCCCACAGAGACTGCTTATGTATCGGCCCCAGAATTTGGCGCTACGCCCCTGTCTGAAGAACTAGCATTGTCTCTTGTTTATGATGGTTTGTCTGTTTTTGTATTTTCTTTAACACCACGGAGTCCAACCCACCGTCCCTCGGATTTTGAATAATACGTTTGATTTGACCCGTTGTCAGTGTAGCTGGTGCATCATCAGCGTAAGGCTCACGGACGAGCGCGAGAGCCTCGGCCACATTGATCCGCTCTCGCAGCGCAGGGGAGGTCAGAGGAACGCGGAGTCAGCGATTTCTCTTTTTTCTTCAGACACTCGGGTATCTCTACCGGCAGGACGAGGCTCGAGGAGAGTCCACAGCATTAACGTGAGGGGATCTGAGGGGAAAACTTTTTGAACCGTCCGTATCGAGATTCCACTTCTCTTCGCTTCCTTTGCCGACTCTTTCTGGCGGCTCGACTCGGTGAAAGTCGTCTTTCGGCCTCTCGGAATCGATCAAGGCGCGTTCGTGTTCTTACTTTAACGCTCGGCCTTTGGTGTTGACCCTGAGAAGTATGTCGGGCCTCGAGATTACACCCAAGGAGATACTTGTAAATTCATTTTCATTCCCAATTTTTGAGCGAGAACTCGGGAAGACTGTTCAGTGTCAGACGTAGAAAACTGCCACAGAGGTTCAAGGAACTTCTCGTGAGTCATTTGACCAAAAAATATTCTCTCCAAACAAATACAAAGCTTTAATAGCAGCAATTTATGTCCTGTTCATGTCCTGCACTCAGAAGGGGGCTCTTTCTCTTCCTGGAGACATTGGATCTTTTTCTCTTTCTAGTTCAGTCACTGAGGTTCCTCTTGTTCCCCGGGGGAAACAGAAACTGCTCTGACAAGGACGAGGAGAGAGAGACGGATACAAAGAGGGGAGGTGCTGGTGCGTTCGTCTTATCGTCGTGGCGCAGGGGGGTCGCCGGCAGACAAAGAGCCGTGGACTCATTTCATACCAAATTTACATGAAAATGACTAGTAATTACTCAGAGATATTAGCCCCGTTGGAGACAATTATACAATCTGCATGCAGAAATTACTATGTAACTGTGAGTTTTGTTTAAAACAAACCTGAACAAGAAAGAAAGGAAGCAGTGAGAGCTTCTTCCAGGGCCGCACACACACACACACACACACACACACACACCTCTTTGTCCACATTTAAAAACAAACAGCCCCCCCCCCCCCCCCTTGTCGTTGCGTAACTTGGTGATTGGTTGGATCCTGTGCCGTGTGTTGCCCGACGGCCACACAGTGGTGCGGAGCGGTCGCCCGGCGACGACCCGGCGACAGGTTGTCGTGGCAACCTCGTGTGATAGATGTCCACCCCCGCCTCTCGCTGTCGTCTTGGCGATGCTCTGGTGTTTGTCCTGCCATCCTTTGCGCTGAGCACACATTCATCATCCGCGCCAGCTCACAGGGGCGGCACATCCCTTCCCAACAGCGCGTCCGATTAAATATGAATCACTTTTTAAAACACTCCCAGGTGTGTGTGTGTGTTTGTGTGTGTGTGTGTTTGTGTGTGTGTGTGTGTGTGTTTTTGTTCTACGTTGCCTTCCAAGTGAAGTTTGGTGTTAATGGCTGCCCCATTACCAGGGGTAAAATTTGATCTGCTTGATTTGTGCGTCTCCTTCTTCCACATTTAATTACAGTAAAGTAACGGAGCGCTCTGGAAATTAGGGCCACGGAAAGAAGTGGAGCAGCCGTTTGCTCCGTGTGACAAAGTCCGTTCTCACAGAATGTGCATGAAAGCCTCTCTCGGAAATATGACACCGTGTCTTTGTCTCTCTCTCTCTCTATCTGTGTGTCTGTGCATTTGCCAAACTTTCCATGTTTGGCCATGATGCGGTGCCATATGGACCCACAGTGCCTCGGGTCTGTGTGTGTGTGTGTGTGTGTGTGTGAGGGCACATGAAGTGGACAGCAGCTGTTTAAAACAGCAACAGATGGTTCCTTCTCCTCTCTGCTGAGGTCCTTCATATTTAACCCTTGACGGAGAGAAAAGTGAAATAGACTGTTAATGTATTTGTGTGTGCGCGTGTGTGTGTGTGTGTGTGGCCACATTTACATTTGTGCAGCATGTTCCGATTAACTGAAGCCTTGAGACTTCAGTTGAGTTTGATACACTGATTTGAATTCAGTTACCGGCACGAGCGGGACGCCCCGCGTCTCGACAGCTTGCGACGTGATCCCAGAGATCAGCGCGCAGCGCTTCCGGGAGGGCGCCGAGATTTACATGTCGACACGAGGACAACCTGGAGCACGCGACACAAAACACTGGCAGACGTCGGCCTGAATACGCGAGGACAATCTGTCACGCACTCGCAGCCTCCGTTGGAAACACTCCGGGCGGCGTTGGCGCTTCAATCGGACACTTGGCGTGGGGGCTCGGCGTCGGCCTCCCGGCCCCCGAGTGGGATCGATGTGCTCACATCTGCACCGAGGGACAAAACCAACTCAACCAAACGTCTTTAGCTCAAGAGTTCCTCTCTCGGATCATTGTTCCTTTGGCGAGTGGCCAAATGTGTCGAGCAGGGTTTTCGAAAATGCTCTTCCCTTAGCTTTTCATGTCATCGTGAAGAATGTTTATTGGCTCACACTTGTTTGACGGTTGGCAGGCCGCGCCGCAAATCCTGTTAACGTGGGCATCGCGGCACAAGGTCTAACACACTAACACAGAGAGAGAGAGAGAGAGAGAGCGACCACTTCCACTGTTTTTCTTTCCGCCGAGTTGTGTCACGGCTGGCAGGCATCTCGCCACCAGCCGCGAACTCGCTCTCGGTTTGTCGTTCGCGAAAGAAGAGAAACGTGTCGCCGGCAGCGGCTGCAAACGCAAAACAGGCGCGTGAACATGAACGAGCACACAAGACACTGACCACAATATAGAAACTCCCCTGCTTGTTTTTACGTCTCCTTATGTCACCACATTATTTCCACGAATCCCGGTCGCACAGTGAGGTTTAAACTCTTACGCAAGGTTAACACACAAGACGGGGGTGGGGGGGGAGAGTAGGAGCGAAACGCACAAAAGAGCCGGGGTCAACGACGCGTTCTTTCATAAAAAGGTGAGAATGAGCCGCAGCGTCCGCCTCGATTGTGGAGATGATGAGGGATGGCAGTGGATGGCAGGACAATGACCGAGGGTCACGCGGCTCCGTACTCAGGTCGCACGTGTGTAGAGCAGAGTTTGTGTCTTTTGTTGTCCAACTGTTTGAGAGTAATTTTAATGTGATGAGTATCCTCGTTACCCAACGGTGCCCATTGACATTTAAGGGAGGGACGACACCAAGAGCGACTCGACGTGCATCACGTGCGTTTGCGCTCCAAGTGCGCGAGCTCACAGCTGTGACTGCGGACGAGCAGCACATGGCCACTACAGCGAAGACACGAGGCTTTAAAAAAAACAAACACTCATCACCTTTAAGTTAAGAAAAATAAAGTCATTCTCACCTAAGGGGCCACGTGGTCGTCAGTCCGAGAGCGTCAAAGGATGATTTAGAGCTTTAGTGAGCAAAATGAAACCAGTGTCAGACATTTAGGAGCAAATTCTGTGTATATATATATGTCTACAAATTAGCTTATCAGAACTTTACATTAATGGATGCCGAAAATCCATTGGCCGGGCCATTTTTGAAAAAAAATTCACCACTCGTCCGTCAGACAATATGATGTGACTCAGATTAATATTGTACAGAAATGCTCAGATTGCGACAAAACGATTTACTAATATTTGATGCAATGTTAACCGCTCGTTCTTACTTGTTTAAAACATAACATCCTTAGCTGAGGTAAAATAAGCAATAGTAATTGAAGTCTATATTTGTTTTCCGCCCACAACAAAAGCTTAGCGTTGATAAAGGTGTCCCCCAAGGCTCAATAATGGGTCCCCTGTTGTTTACATACTTTTTTAAAAATGCTAACAATACCATCTTAAAGCATTAAAACTTTTATTGCAGACTTCAGTGAATGGAAAGAAATTCCCATAGTGGAAATGTGGCTCTGACATGTGCACTATGTATTTACATTTCATAATTTGTTTTTGAGATATATTCCAATTTATATATTTTCCATTAACAGCCCCATTTATCACTTGTGGCAGATTTTTAACACCTACTTCCCTATCGAAAGCTACTATACTCATGGGAAATAAATCAATCATCTACCCTAACAATGTATACCATCAATTTTAACTCCACCTGTCTGAACAAGCAGTGGCATTGTGATTGATTCGCCATCAGTAGCTATCGAAAGCTCATTTGATCAGTATTCTGGTGGAGTTGTGTTTATTAACACCACACAATTATCACAGAAAGTTAAGTCAAACATTTTTTTTAGATTCCACAAGCTTTCAGCTTCATGCAGCTCTTTGTTTTAGGAAGATGCTGAAACATATAGTTTTGTCTGTAGCCTCAAAATGCACTCGTGTCCTTGCAGGGGATTGTACAACACATCACTGGAAAATTCCAAGTACTCAACACATTTCGAGGTAACAAGTGGACAGACACTCGCACATCCCGGCACTGGAGCTGTTTCCTAGCGTGGGTCATTGTTGAAGGTCTCTGTCCTTGTGTAAGAAGTGTGCAGGCCGATGGCTTTGTAATTTTAAAATGTCAAAGCCCCCTGCGAGATCGGAATTTTTGCCATTACGGAATTACAATAGCAGCCACTGTGAAAGTTCCCGTCTGTCCGCGCTGCACATCTGTAAATTACAGGTTAGGGAATTTTTGATGTACTGTTAAGATGAAGGTATTTGTGGCCCGCGGCCGCAAATTGATTGAAAGCTCCAGGAGAGGGCTACTGTGATTGTTTTCGATATTCAAGATGAACTGCTACAAGAGGCGTTGCATCACGCTGTGACCTGCCCACGGGGACATTGTGTTCAGATTCCTGCCTCATGTGTTCAGCCATGACTATAGTGCACTTCTCCAATTTGTCCAGATTGAGTCTCTAAACTCCTCGTCTTGTGCTTTTATTCTTTCAAATGAGAGCTGAGGCCCTAAAACCCATCAAACTACGTGATGATTTTACACGGGCTGACTTAATAAAGATGCACATTTCGGAATATACATTCATTTGAGGTCGTCGAGCAGGTGCAACCGGGACAAGTTTGGGCTTTTCTGGAGAGGCTGCCATGTGGATGGTAGCAGCATCACGCTACTTCTAGATTTTCCTGAACCTCATGTCTACGCAATCAACCATGTTGTCAGGCAACATACAAAAAAACTAACTCGCTTATCAGGGGGTCAAGGTGTCAAGGGCTCCGGTGGGGGGGTCCTGGTCCAACATCTAAATCCTGCCACAGTTTAAACACTAAGTTTGAATAGTTTCTGGAATATACCACATGGTAGCAAAAGGGGCAAAGGGACGATTCCGTCAACACAGATTTAAAATGGTTCTTTCAGTCGCGCCCCCTTTCTTCAAGTTCCTTCTGAAGTTTCTCTTTTATCTATTGTCAGATGAAAAAAACCATACCCCTGAAAATACCCCTAAAGTCACGAGTCCTTTTCCGGTAAATATTTAATTAAATCAAAATTAAACGGTATAACCTAATAGTGGTTTTTATAGAGGTTATAAAACTGCAAAATGACTCAATACTCCTCATGTCCTGAAAGATCTTTCTTGGTTTTTGACTCGCGTGCATTGAAACAAGGAAAGAGAAAAGAAAACCACTGAACTGCCGAAGATCTTCACCGTGGAGATGCACGCTCCCACAGCGGGATTGGATTTGGACCAGTTGGCGAGATGGCGAAGTGACGTGACGACGTTTCCCTCCCAATCCAATGACGACGTAGCCAGAGGGGGGAACACGCCAAGGACATGTGACACAATCAATTGATAATAATGGAAGTGTTTCACTTTAGTTTCCCACTCTGCTTAGTGTTTTCAGAGTAAAGGATGCTGGGGATTGGCTCGTTCATCTTCTCTGACTCATCTTTAGTGTTTGTGTGGACCGGTGTTTATCTTCTGTTAGTTGTTATCGCTGTGGGGAAAATTATCATTCCAGGGAGCAAAAGACCAGTCGGTCTGATTTGAAAAATCGATTATGTGGGAGCACAGATAAAATCAGATCCGTCTGTGCTCCTTCATCACTTTGCCAACAGTGCCATTATGTTGACTGTGTGTGGGGAATGCGTTACCCCTTATCATTTAATTATTAATTAAAAACTTTGCTATTTGGGTTTGGGGAGTCTCATTATTAAACAATGGGAAAATGTTGGTGACATTTGGGAAACTGATGTTTATGCACAGCTAGCTTCATCGTAGCCTAATATTAGATGGCAGAGTATATGAATATCAACAACATTGCTCATTTGTGAATGTCACCATGACAACATCCGTTGTCTCTCACTTCCACGTGTTGTGGCTTTTGCATTTGTGTTGGGTCGACACTTGGCAATCTATATTACATTGTCTTGGCAACACTCACCCACCAGCGCAGCCCGTAGCATTAATCAAACGCAGGGTTGGTTTCATTTAGGTTTCAGTAGATCCACATGTACTTATTTTCAACAGCCACCCGCCAAAGTGCAACTTATCCTTGGTTTCACGTTTGCCGTCTCAGTGTGCAAGTGCAACATGCAGCCGAGGTGAGAGTTAATATAAGACCGTCAAAATACAAGTGGTGGGAATCGATCTTTTGGTTTTGTGTCATGAAAACCAGAGGCCCTCCTGGTCGCTGCTACTTCCACAGTACACCGCAAACCCACGTGGATAATTACGCTGCCGTGAACTTGGATGAAACTTTGCTTCAATAACACACAAACCTGTAAATAAGCAAGGACACACACACACACACACACACACACACACACACACACACACACACACACAGCATTAACGCAGCCTCTCTGCAGGGTACGTATGACACTCAGAAACCCGATTACAGGAATTCATTTTGCGCTCAGTGCTGTCAGATCAAATTTGACTGGCTACTTTCCCCTTTTCAATTTATTCCAACCCGTAACATAAGAATCTCTCGTTTCGAGTAGAACTGCTTCATTGCGGCGCCAAAAGCACGAGTTAATTAAAGAAGAACGGATCATCGGCACTCGAAATGCAAAAACGTTACAAAACCATTTTGGAGCCTGAGCAGACGCTACTCCAGTTTTTTTTTTAGTTTTTTTTCATAACTTCTGTTGCCTGCAACTGCTCGGTGTTATTTGAATAAAAATGTGAAAACTGTGTCCTGACATTCCATCACAGCAGCAAAGATTTATTGAGCAATAAGATAAATAAAAAAAAAGGGCACAGCAGTTAGTTGTCCAGATGTCTGGAACTGATAGTTGATAGTGATAAGAACACGGTGTCGGTGTCAATGCGCAAAGTACATCATTATGCGCGTGCACACATTGAGATACATATGCAGTGGCGACGTGGATGCTGCGGGAAGTCAACCCCGACTCGACTGTCGCGGTAAATTCACGCGCCGTCAAAGGGGAACTGACCATATTGGACGATCAAATTCAGGCAGGGACACGTTCCCGGTACAGTGAGAATCCTAATGTGCGCAGGAAATTCTGCTCCGACTGTCGAGACGGAGATGAACTAAATATTAAAAAAATATGCTAAAAACCGCCCTTGGAATTAGTCATCGCCACCGGATATGAATCGCAAATTGAAATGTGCCACAAGCCCCAATTCTGAACATGTGTGCATGACGCCCGACAGGCCCTTAATGATGTCTGACACGAAAACAACCTGTATCTCAAACGCCTGGATGAGGAGATTTTCTCTAAACTTTATTCCGCTGCAAAAGCTGCTTTTGAGAAAACTTTCCGACTACGGGACTTTACAACACCGCCCCAAAAGAGATAATCCTAATTAATACTCCTGCACGAACTCTGAAAGTTCCATCTGAGCCGCTGCGCAGATGTGCATCCAAACAAGTGTGTGTGTGTGTGTGTGTGTTTGTAGCCATCAGCTCATTATTCATTTGCGGCAGTCGCTTGTAAAGACTCAACGCTCAAACGCTCCAAATGGCGTTTAGTATCTCACCGAGACCAAGGGCTGCAGTTTAGAACGTTAAGCGGCTTCCCTCGTGGCAAATAATGCGCGAGTTATTAATTCATGGATTAATCAACACACGCGAATTTGACTATAGGAGGAGAGGGAATGAGAGAAAGTGACCACAGCGGAGCACACACACTGGAATAATACAGCGGCCGCCAGATGTGCTTTTGTGACATGAAGATTTAATTGATGTTACATAAGCAAAGGCAGATACAGTAGGAGACAACAGAACGTCACTTTTTTCCACCGAACAAGGAGAAGCAGCCGCTGCAGAACAGTTCCGACATACTCGGAAACAGTGAAATCTCTTCACGCGTGTCCCTCAACAACGCGGCGGAATATCCCTTTTTTCTGCGGCCTTTCGCAACGGTGCCGGCGTCGACGAGGGCGGGCTCGAAGAGCAGTAAATACGTGAAAGGCAAAAGATGATTCTCGGTTCCAAATTGCATTAAAATTGTTCGGCAAAAAGTCTGTAATGCTCTGAAAGCGAATCCTCGCGCGTCAGGCATGGAAACAGGGTCAGGGGGGGAAAAGTGCCTTAGAGAGAGAATAATCCGACTTACAGCAGCTGCACAAAACATCTCATTGCCCCGTTTACCAAAAATAAAAACAGTTCACAAAATCTCCTCCTCCGAAGAAGAAAAAATAATATATGAATGAATAATTTCCTGCGATTACCAAAGAAACGTTATTATAGTCGTGTAACAAAGATATGCCTCATGAATATATATTTGAGAGAGAGAAAAAAACCCGCTTGACCCATTTATAAGGATTTCAACAAAAAAAAATAAAAAATACATTTTGTGATTTGAATTACTGGGGCAGAGCCAAAGCGAAAAATTCCATCAATAAAGTGCGATCGTGCTTATTCCCATGTCCGCCGCTGAACGCGCTGACGCCGGCTTGACGGAAAAACAATGGCTGATTCCGCCGCTCTCGCCCGCTGACGATCTACGTCCCTGCGCGCGGCGACGTTCAATCGACAAAACCTAAAACAAATCCACGAATAAAAGTTGGATTTTTTTGATTGAATTCCGAACGACACTTGCGTTTTCCAAAAGCGACACTGGGACGCGTGGACCCCAGCGGTGATTGCTTGTTTTTCCGCCCTCTTCCAGCGTTTGCCGGCACGAGTGATGACTCGTCGGCGCCCTCGACGCGACCTCCGGTACCTTTCAAGCGTTTTGGCAAAAGCGATCATCTGTCTCTTTGAATTTTATTTGTCCCCGAAACAGCGGACGTCGTGTTCGGTTGTCGGCCCCCCCTGTGTGGCCGACGCCCCGACCCCGCTTTTGCAATGGATTCAACTCCAACACTCTTTTCACTGCACCAAGAAGAAAGTACACACAGTCAATTTTCACTATTAGATAGATCTCTCAAGGCCTCAGGCGGGGGGGGGGGGGGGGGGGGGGGGGGGGGTCACTGTCAGCGAGCTTCCAACGCAACTTTGGCGCCAATGTGGCGATGGATGTCAAAATTCATGCGAGTAAAACACCTTCTGACGGCAGTCGGAGTCTAATCTTCTTAACGTGACGCGTTACAGCATGTTTAGCCCCGGTCTTCATGTGATCCCTCTGGTAAGCAGGATGACTGGCACGTTGTGTGTGTGTGTGTGTGTGTGTGTGTGTGTGTGCGTCGACTGCACAGAGCAACAACAACCTGTTTCGGGGATTAAAAACGCATTTCACGTCTCCCACTGAGCTCATTTTCGCGCTCGCCATTTGTTTTCCTAATTGGAGCCCCGTGCCCCTCAGCCCGCCGCTCGCCGCTCCAAGAGGTCGGCCCCCTGTCGTGCTTCCGTGTCCCGCCCTCTCATTGCCTGTAGCGAGCCACCAGGATCAGTTGGGGTCTGGGGCCGCCGGCGGCGGCGGCGGCGGCGGCGGGGGAGGAGTCTCGATTTGACTGTTCCACGTGGTCGGCTCCCTGCGAGGACCCGCGCGCGGAGTTGGGCGAGGGCAGTGCCGAGGAGGGGGCCCGGGCGGACACGGGGGGCCCCCTGTCCGGGCGGACGGTGCGGGGCGTCTTGGTCACCCGCGAGAACGTCTTGGCGCTGGAGCCTCGCTCGGGGACGGAGCAGTTCAGCAATGCCCTGAAACACCTGTAGAACTGCACACACACACACACACACACACACACACACACACACGCACTTCGCATCAAAACTGGAACTGCGTTAAAACATATCAGTGCCAGATGGCAGATATCGTCCGGATCCAGCTGGGTGGTGCAGTTCAGTTTCCCCTCCTCCAGCAGGCAGCGCGCTCCCCTGGATAAACGTAGTGTACTTAGTATACTCTCCGGTTCCACACGTATACGTAAAGTCTACTACATTTCCCCAGGGCGTCGCAGATCAAACGAGGCGTGCTCGCGTGAAGCGCTCCCCCCCTCGGTGCGTCTTATTACATCATCGCAGGGAGCTCTTTCCTCAGAGCGGGTTGGGTTGGGTTGGGTTGGGGGGGGGGGGGGGGGGGGGGGGGGGGATTTGACAAATGAGAGCCGTTTGCGGTGCTTTTTTTCCTCAGATGCTCAAGCGGCCGCCTGACGATTCATCACACGTGAACCAATTAATTAATCCCGTCAACCCCCGAGGAGGTCGTGCGGCTTTTGAAAAAAAAAAAAAAGAATTAATAATAATTGGCTCCCAGTTTCGAACATCTTCTGTCGTCCTCAAATCCCAATGTTCTAATCTGGTGGAGGAGCTTGTGCTCCGGGGGAAAAAACAAAGCTGTTGGTTGTTTTGTTTTTTAAAAAGCCAAACCCCCCCCCCCCCCCCCCAACGGAGCGGGGGGATGCGCAAAGTGGGGGGGGGGAGGTGTGAAGGAGAAAGGGATGTCTGAGGTGAGAGGAGGAACTGACGTCATGAGGGATCGGCTCTCTCATCAGATTGGATGTTAAGACCGAGTCCTCGCCTGAGTGTCTGTGAGGGGCGACAGATAACGCGTACATACATTATGCATATTTCAATCTAGAAATTCTTTTTAGGAAGAAAAAAAAAAAGTCTTTGGGCCGAAGGGGAAACGATTGCACATTGGAACAGAGAAGATGTAGCAAAGGCTGCAGGGAGGAAAAAAAAAAATCACAATTGCTGCTGTAGACGAAGTTTCAGCCTCATGCCGCCTCTCGATTTTTCATACGGGGTGCAGCACACTCGTAGCACGTCGACACCTTCTCTATCGCTCGATAATTAATGTTTCATACCAGGATTTTAATCCTCCATCATCGATAAATGGCTTGGGAAAGTTCCCTCTATTTTCTGCCATTTCTGCATCAAATAACCGGACATTGTCGCCTCTTTGATGAAATAAAATAAAGGAACACACTTGTCACTCTTTATATCTGCGCCAGCAGGACAAATTCCTTTTCAGGTGACCAATCAGACGGGCTCTGGGGACGGACCCAACGTTCAAACAGCCCCCGCATGGGGCCGGTTCAAGAGCCAGCTCCCTGTTGGTGGAAGAGGACGATGGATGAACACTTTCAAGATGTCACGAGCCAGAAGTTTTCCTTCGCGGTGGGACGTACGCCTGCGTAGACAGTTTCATTTACTGTGCACGTCGCACATTTCCCCCAAGTAAAGTCACTCTACTGTCAAACACCCTCGGAAATATCGCAACGTTTGACGGCGACGCGACATTTCAAACCGGGTCGCGTTCGTCCGTCTCTTTCTAATGGACGGAGCCGACCTGGCTTGAAACGCACGCCGCCGGGCGGCAGAGCGCCAACGACTGATGAAGAGGGCGTCGTGGCTCAAAGAGGGGCGGCTCGGGGGTCCGGGGCAGGAATCTGCACAGCGCTTGAAGTCTTCAACTCGCCTCAACACACTGCTGCCATAGTTATGGGCTGGGAGGAACTGAAGACTGAAAGCGCCACACAGCGCGGCCTCCACGCGCCGTTTCATCGACAAGCACACACACACACACACACACACACACACACACACACACACACTGAAAAAACTTCCTCCGAGCGCCGTGGTAACGCGAGTCGAGTCATCAAAGAGATTTCAAATGTCTCACAAGCTCAAAAGTGACACGGAGGGGGAGGGGGAGGAGGAGGAGGAGAGGGGGGGGGGGGGGGGGGGGGGGGGGGGGGGGGGGGGGGGGGGATAAAAGTAACAGAAAGCCCCCGAGAGACGGACGGAGGTAGGAGCAGATGAAAAGAGACGGAGGACAACGATAAAAGAGAGGGGAACGTGCGGGAGAAAGGTCGCCCTGATAGTGACATCACATGCGAATCAGAATCAAAGCGCTTCGTTATATTTTGGAGATTAATAACTACCCCCCCCCCCCCCCGACCTGTCTTTCGTCCTCGCGTCCTTCCATTCATTACCACCTTAAGTATATTTCTGTTTTCCATTCCATCCAATCAAGTCCTTATCCTCTTCCCCGCTTCTGTTATCCATCCTTCCATCTTTGTTTTTTCTTCGTCTTTCCTTTCCCTTTCCAACCATTAGTCTCCTCTTGGCCTCACTTCACCTTCCTCTCCCGCCCTCTTGCTCCTCTCGCCTTCTACCTCTCTCGTCCTTCTATTCAAGTTCCTGTCTCCTCTCCTTCCTTTTATTCTTCATCCGGCACCAAAGTTCTATTAATGAGGACATGTTTTCTTACCGGATGCACCTGCAACCTCAGTTTGAAAGTGTAGAGCCAATTAGGCGAGAGCTTCGCGTCACACTGGAAAATAAATACATCACATGCCAGTGGTGACAATCATAATGGGCACCCGGTTCGTCTCGATGTCTCGTTTGCTTATTCTCTGTTCTGGCAAAAAGTGAATAAAAATGAATGAGGAGGTAAGAAAGAGTTGTTTTACCAATTCACTTCTCGTTACCTGACAAATAACAAGACCTGTTTTCCTCCGTCACTGTCTTAACGTGACTCCGCCTGCTTCTGTTTGAGAAAATAAAAAAGAGTAAGGGATGATAGAAACTTTTAAAAGCGCAAAAGGCCTTTTTTCTTTTACTCTGAAAGGGGGAAACAGCTTCCTGCATGACAAAGTGGCGAGGACGCATGAGCTCTCCCCACACAGTTATTAAACTAACGAGTGCAGCGGTGATTCATTTATGGTGAAATGCTGCACAAAGGACATTGAAGTTCGATCTGCTGGAGACCAGCGGCATCAACGAGATTACTTCCTCTACCGCCCCCCCCCCCGTGTCCTTGAACGACAGTGATGTGTATCGTAAACCTCGGCGGGGGCGGGGGGGCGGGGGCTGTTGCGGCCCAGACACCGTGATAATAATGTTGTGTGTCCGTCTGTCATGTCTGAAGGTGTAAATGAGGAGCGGGCGGACGGAGAAGTGGACGTCTGCTTGTACCTACATCGACACCCCCCACCCGCCGGGTGTGAATCTTACATAACTTCAATAACGGGTGTGATTATGGGCCTTTTAATAACTGATCTGTCACGGTTTACTTTACTTAATTGTAGTCATTATGTTAACACACCCCTTGTTAAACATTTAATAAAGGCTTGATACACCTACAGTATATAATGATATTGTCAAATACAAAAATAACCTCTCGTATGAAGATATTCACATTTTTTTCATTTATTAACAGTATTTTACTATATTGTCATGCACTATCATATTTTTTAATTCACAGCAGCCTTAACTCGGGGCTGGTCGGTGTAGGTCTAGTCGTTGACAATACACACGTGTGTCTGCTTACAGCTATAATATAGTGTGTTTAATTCACAAATAATAATAATTAATGCACCTCCTTGCAATTCAAGGAAAGAAATAAGTGTCTTAAGCTCCGGAAAACGTCCGGGAAATTCGGGACGCTGGAGCGGGCGATTGTCCGAGTCCAGTGCAGGAGGCACGACTGTATGATATAAATAATAAAAATATGATATTTTGTGTATTCTCACACGAGCTCACCCGGACATCTTCCGGATATTTTACCAGGATCTGTCCCCTTCGGACAAGTTCAGGAAAACTTTACGGAGTTTGGTGCATGTCTGAAAGCGGCTTTTGTGTGGCAGTCATATCAATGAGAGCTGCCATGTCATCGGATGACAAGCCATAAGGAATATACACGAAGGAAAGGGCAGAGGGATGGTGATGGAAGACGTCGTGGAGAAGCCACAGCGGCAGCGGACGCCTCACCTGTTTGTTCATGAAGATGTAGATGAACGGGTTGATGACGGTGGAGAACTTGGCCAGCAGCGACGGCGTGATGGTCGCCTCCGGGGTCAGGAGGTCGCGGGAGCCGAAGGTCGCGAGCAGGGCGGCGACCCCGTACGGCAGCCAGCAGACCAGGTAGCACACCACCATGGTGACGACCATCACCAGCACCCGCTGCTCCCGGCGACGGGCCACCACCGAGCTCCTCACCTGGGAGAACGAGAGAGGGAGACAGAGAGAGAGAGAGAGGAAAAGAAGTGTTTCTATACGATAATCATACTGCGTCTGGTTGACTCGCCGGCCAAAAACCAGACCTGAGTACTGTACACCTCCGCGAGCGGCGGTGAATATTGGTGGCCGTTTTTCACTATTCGGACATTTTAAAGTGATAAATAGACAAAACATTCAGGGGATTAATCAATAATATAAATAGTTGTTAAGTCGCAGGCCTCAACCTCTGAGTAAGTAAACGGACTATTCTCTGGTTTGCTACGACAGAAAATGTGATTTTATTAGAATTTTAGTTGCAATCAGTTGCCTTTCATTGCTGTATGCTTGTAATAAATCACTTGAAATACTCAAGAGCTGGTGTTGTCTGCTGTATCATATCAATCATTTTTGTTTTCCCTCCGGAAATTATCGAAAATACGAACGTTACACGCAGCAGAACATGAACATGAAAGGTCATTGGGAGCCATAGGAAGCAATAATTGCAAACAACAAACAACATTTTGGGGAAATATTAAAATTTTCTAACTGAGGTTTAGACGAAAGGTCTGTACTGTAAAGAATGAAGCGATAGGAGCAGCAGGTGATGAGCTTAACGTAGCTGAAAGATGTTTTTGCGCCGCGTTTCATCTGCAGATTAAATAAACAAGATATCATTTGTGAATTACTGAGCTGGTATACAGTTCGCTCAGGGGACCAACTCGTGTCCAGTCTTCATACCAAGGTAAGATAAGCCAACCCGCCCGCTGTAGCTTCGTATTCAATGTACAGACACGAGGGTGGTATCGATCGCCTCATTTTTGTAAACATATCTTAACATCTTTAAATACGAGGCGCGTTCTTTGACATGTAGTTTAATCAGTTCTAAAGTGAGTCTTGTGCGTTTGTTGGATTAAAGGCAAATCAGTCTCGATGTGCGGCCGTTCAAGATGCGAGCCAGTTATAATCCCTCTCGCAAAACGAGAGTTAATATCTGTGATGTGGAAAAACAATAACTCATATTGTTCAAACAGAAATATGAAGATGCACAACCGCAAGATTGTGAGAAATGAAAACGAATGAAACTCACACGGGGGGTGGAGGGGGGACATTTCTCCCTCAGGTTGTTTTTTTCCCTCTTGGCACAGTGCTTCAGATTTCAACATTAAAAGTACAGTACGCACAAGATTTTAATCTCAGCGTGTGTGTTGGCGTGCGTGCGTGTTTGCCCTGCGAGAGAGGAAAGTGCATGCTGTGTAAGCACGCAATTATCCTCCCCTCAGGTAACTTTACACCTCGACTGCTGAGAGACAACAGTACACACACACACTGACACACAGGCCTTTGTATGTACAGTAAGCAGGTGGCTGAGAGAAATGAAACCCCCCCGCCGGGCGCCCGTCTCGACCAACCTTGAGCATTTCATCTCGTCCGCCTTTCTCAACGCAAAGATGTGTATTTCATGGCGGCTGATTGACAAATTCGCCAAAGATATTCACACACACACACACACACACACACACACACACACACACACACACACACCAATCATCCCACCGCAACATCGCGCCACATCACTCCACCAGTTGGACAATCAGGACGACGGCTTATTAACCTGAATCTAGGTTTTCGCCCCCCCCCCCCCCACCAATTTCATTATGTGATGACAAAACCGCACAAAGCTTTGATTTGCTTTTTTTGCTCGGAAGTTAATTGGATGGAACGGATTCGCAGAGAAAACAGAGAAGTAATATGTCACACAAATGCAGGCGGCCACACGAGGAGGCCGCAGCAATATTTGTGCCGGAGCACAGTCCAAGTTGGAGATATTAAAGATACAGGGCTTCGTGAAAGATCATATTCGTATTGTTATATCCAACATATCCTGCTTTTTTTTTTGGTCCCCCTCTTCTCTGAAGCCTGTTTGTACACCCCTTCGGTTCACGAAGAGGTGAACGCTCATCGGATCACACGAATGACGCACGGCCCTTTGAAATTGTCGCACAAGCGAAGCTTGGTTCTAATGTTTCATGCACAAAAGTGTGAATGCAACACTGCGGAGCGGTGCGCAAATGCACTAGTAGATCAAGACACTCTGTTGATGATGAGACGGCGAGGGGCGCATGAATTTTTTTGCATTATTTCCCGTTTCAGGTGAATCTGATTTTAGCGTCACATTTGAATTCCAACTTGATTGGGGATAAGCGGCTGTGGTTTCTGTAGGACTGTAGAAGGTGATCTCCCCCTCGGGTCATTCGAACACCCACATTCCTTGACACAAACCGAGGGAAAAGGCTCTGTGCGTCATCTGCAGCCCTGGGTGCGCAGACACACACCTGTACGTACACACACACACACACACACACGCGCACGCACAACTACATAAAGCCTTTTTGTCTCCTGTGATTGGCCCACAGTGGGTGCGAAGGGCCGCGGCCTTGAGGTTTAATGAAGCGCTTTTCGCAGACTCGTCCATAGACCCGTCATTAACGCCGGCCTGCAGACGTGACCTCTGCCGCGCCGCTCGCTACTCCCGCGTCCTAACCACTATTTTTAGCTTCCCCCGGCACGCGGCTCTTTGAAAGTCTCCCAGCTCCCACCCGAGAGCACTCTCTCCTTCCGATCTGGTGCCCGTCTCCCTGCGACTCCGGACCCCCCTGCGCCGTTACCTCGGCAACGCAGACAACGCGCCAGTCAAGGAACTCGTCACTCAGAGCAAAACACACGACCCGCTGCGAAGGACCCAAACACCGACACTCGACCTGATCGGAACTGCGCTCGACCACGACAGGTCCACATGAACAGCGTTGACGTTTTTTAAAAAAAGGTCTTAAACTATAAGACAGAATTTACTCTTGTCTTACGTTTGGGGAAACTGTGACAGAAGCAGACACTTCACCAGTCCAGCCGCAATACCTGGACCCAAAGGGTAAGGTCGCGTCTTAACCTTCGTGTCCTTGCGCAGAGGAAGTGGCTTCAGACCGTTTGGCCTCAGCAGCAGAAGACAAGGGGCATAAATTGGTGCTGGCAGCTTTGATGCACGGCGTTGTCGAAACGTCAAACCCGATCGGAGGCTGTCGAGATCAGCCGGTGGGCCGGCTTCATTTCTCAGCTTGCAAGCTCCGACTCTTTGAAACGTGTGAGCTCATATTCTTTCCTCTCGTCAACTCAACTCGAGCAAAGAGTGGGGGTCGTCCACTGCCGGCGTCAATCACAATCTGGAATCACTTGAAAACGCCCAGTTTCTCTGCCTCGAAATGAATCTCCGACTGGCTCATAGGCGGACAGATGGAAGTCGGTTCACTGCGATCGAATGAGACAAAGCGCTCAAGAGACATGAACTGAAGTCGGGGGTTTCACAGAAAAGGTTCACATGAGGCCTTGTGAGGAGACGGCAGCAGAATCTCCAGTGAGCGGGCGGCGCGTTGATGTCTGCAAATGAAACGCTGACGCCACAGAATGTTCCGTGTCCGACGCGGAAAATCTCACCCAAATGTCCGGGACCCATTTTTCCGGCCATTTACCAGAGTTCATGTCTGAAATCAGCCATTGAAAACAAACTCTCTCTCTCTCTCTCTCTCTCTCTCTCTCTCTCATAACATGCACACTGGCGGCAGAACAACACCTGTCTGATGGCGTGCAGCAGTTTGCCGTAGGAGTAGAGGATGACGCTGAACGGCAGCACCAGGCAGAAGGCGAACAGGCAGACGATGTAGGAGATGTTGTTGGCCGTCTGCGTGCTCCAGTCCACCGAGCAGGTGGTGCCGGGGCCCTCGGGCCCGTACCTGCTCCAGCCCAGCAGCGGCGGGACGGTCCAGGCCAGCGAGTAGAGCCAGGAGAAGCAGATCCCCCCCAGGATGGGGCGGTAGTCCCTGCCGTCGGCGATGGTGGGCGCCACCATGGTGCAGTAGCGCTCGTAGGACAGAACGGCCAGGGATATCAGGGACACGATGCCTGGGGAAGGGGGAGCACAGGGACGGGTTTTCGGCACATTGAAACACCTCAACACTTTCTGAAATCTTGATCCTATCAGTGAACAAGTCTACGTCTAGACCAGGTGTGCATCGGGAACCTCGGATTGTTAAATCTGGATCAGCTCAGGACAGTTTTCCACTTGTGAACCCTTTTTTTTTTTTTCAGCTGCGGAAACAAACAGTTGTTATTCAAATAGCGGTTTGATTTGGGTAAATGTGGACGCGCTGTGATCAAGATGGATCATTTTGATTTATTTATTTGCTTTCATACTGATCATAAATGAAAAGGTTTCAGAAACCTTGAGAGTGAGTGGAGAACCAATGTTTTTTTGCCGTGTTCTCTTCCCCTCTGCCAGATAATGAGCAGGCTGCATTTGAAGTACATTGTTTTGATCGCTGAAATATATATATTTCTATTTATTCTTTTTTCCTTTTCGGTTTGAATCTTCTGGGCACAAACACTTGTTCACCGACTCTCTCCCCCTCCAGACCTTTCCCCCCTCTTGCCCCGTTTATTCTTCCGTATGTATAAATCGATTCATCAACAGTCCATTGCAGCGCTGGTGAAGAATTCAGTTTTTTACACATCGTAATTCTCTATCCACAGAGCTGTTGCTCTGCGTTGTGACTGGGCAAATCATTACGTCCTAATATCTCTCGTAAATGATCGTCATGCGCTGCTCGCGCTGTACAGTCACGCCGAAGAACCTCTCGTTTGCAGGAGGAGCCGTGCACAATGGTCTCGTGCACGTTAATTGCTAATTGATGAACTCGCCCGAGTCTTAAATCAGAGCTAATCAGCACATTGGGGCGCTGAAGTGCTGGTCCAGGGGCACTTTACCTTCGCTTACACCGGGTCCGCCGGGAACGGGGACTTTGATTAGAGACCATCAGGGCACTTCAATTCCATGATGAAGGCTCGTCGCGGCGCGTGTCTTGTTGGGACAGCGGCCGGAGGCCGTGGGCGTGCAGCGTTGAGGGCCAGGGTCTTTGAATGATTGTGTGTGTGTGTGTAGAGGGAGCTCCCTGCGTTCATTGCTGATGCACTATGGTTACATGAAGCACGTCGTCTAACCCGTATGGGTCAAACTCCTGATTAACACACCGCATTATAATAATGTAAAAACAGCAAACGTGGAAGGAGCGACGTGAATTCTCACTGTGCACGTAGGCGGCTTGGAACCAGCGCTGATGGAACTAGAGGAAACGTCTGCACGCGCGGCGACGACGAAACATGAATCTAGACAACGTTTCGATTCCCAGTCAGATCCCTGTCATTTCCAGTTTGGACAACTGGAACGACATGCGTGCAGACGGGCGTTTTAGCTGCGTATCTGTATCATTCTCTGTGCACACTAACACAAGTGAAAACGTGTATCACGTGGCCGTTCACATACACTGAGCATGTGCGCACCGGTGTAAACAGGAAGCGGATCGCCTACTCCGCAGTCAGTTACTTAGTCACAGAAAATAATACTAACGACGATAAAGAAGAGTGGCGAAAAGTATTTCTTCTCTTGCACCGATGTGACGAGGTGGAACTCGCGCTTGAAAGTCTTTACAACGTTTCGCCTTCGCCGCCGGCAGTCGAGTCGTGACCGATGAGAACCGGTCGGGAAGCGAATGTGGGGCTCCGTTTCAATTTCTCGCCCGTCCATACTTCAATGCCCCCCCGGAGTGTTCCACGGGGCCGGCAGCGTTTCTGAACTTCTCCCGAGGTCGCGTCGGGTGAGTTTCAAAACCCCCGGGAAAACAAAACAACGAGCTCAAAGGGGCTAAACAGGGAGAACTGCATCTTCGGATGCTCATCGAAACAAAGCAAACATCTTTCACACTAGAAACCCTGTGGTCTTTTGATCGAATTATTAATATCAAAAATGCTGTTTGGTGCAGCTTCAGAGTTTTGTTTTCTCTCCTAATTGCCGCCGTGATCAGAATAATTGCGTTTCTCGTTGTCTTGCAACAATATGAAATTACAAAGGTAGTTATGTAATCATGTGGCTAAACAAACCCTGTCCTTCCCTCGGTGCATTTCTCTTCGTCTCGCTGCCTGATCCTCGCGTGTCACCTCTCATGTCCCTGTAATGATTGCACGTGTCTCCGCTCGCAGCCCGGTTGGGATTCAAGGTGCAAATCATTTCCCCAACCGAGGGACTTTGATTCAAACATGGACCATCACATTCTCCGGGGCGCAAATTTAATGGGTTTTTTCCACCTGAGGCCCGGTTCCGGAGCGTTGTGGAATAGAGCTGAATGACCCAGTGTTCCTCCTGGTCTTTCTCCGTCTGTATTACCCTCTCGCCCTTCTCGCGCTGCCTCTGCTTTTGTCCCTCTCTCCGTTACTCTCAGTCTCTCTTCCCCCCCGTGGCTTTGTCAAGTAAACGGATTTCTTCAAAGTCAGATTAAAAGAAAGCGGGCTTCCGTAATCGTTTCTTAAGGGGGATTGGTGAAACCTGATTTTTCTGTGGCTCGATCTCCGCTGGAGAGAGGTGATATCGTGGCCGTGTCCAAGCATAACCAGGCTGTTGGTTTTTTTTGATAATAGAAGATATGGCTGCAGGTAAGGATTATTTTGTTCCTTGATTTCTCAATGGATTGATAAAATGTCACCACAATTGTCCTTCGCATCGCTTTCCCAAATCCTGCAACTGTTGCCCTCAACGTTGCTGATTGTGGAGAGGACGAGAGGACGAGAGAGAGAGAGAGAGAGAGAGAGGGAGAGAGAGAGAGAGAGAGAGAGAGAGAGAGAGACCAACGTTGAAACGGAAAAACGTGCCCTCTGACTCCGTGACCTTCACGAACAAGATCTCATCGAGGCCAGCGTGACCCGGCGCGGGCTTGATTACGAGCCTCCTGACTGGCGCGGTGGAGCGGCTCTGCCGTCGTCGGGGGTAACTGCAGCCGGCCACACGATGGCTCATTAGTGAATTGCCACAAAGAGCGGGTTCCACCTCAAATACTACTGAGCGCATTTTTGACCGAGCAAATTGGTAGAAGGGCGGGACACGGGCCAAGAAAGAACGCAGTCATTTTGGCCTGGATGCAGGGATTTTTTATTATTTCCAGGGAATAATTCATGGTTCTTGATTAAAAATCGATGAGTGTGTGCGATTTTGCGCAGATACGAATACAATTTCGGATCTAGCAAGTTTTAAATGTCGTTTCATAAGGGGGCAGTTTTCAAGTATTACGGAGCAGGACCCAAATGCAGATAAGGGCAGAAGATGTGTTTAATAACCTATGTCACCAAAACAACTGACAAATTCCAACTCCTGCGAGCCAAAACTCAAACCCAGGCCTCAAGACACAGACGAGAACTCAGGAACGTGGACGGGAAACACCAGGAAGAACAAGCGCAGTGCTGAACGGAAGAACAGAATGAAAGAGACGAACCGGCGAGAGCAAAGGTAAGCACAGAGACTATTAACACGAGAGGGCGATAGAGATTACTGGGCACAGGTGAGACGAGGGCGGGAAAACACAGGGAAAAGGTACAGTGACCAAATAACGAGACACAGGACAACAGGAAGTGAATGCAAAATCGAACAGGAACTACCTGATGAACCACACACCAGGGATCACAAGGGAGACGCACAAGGAAGGAAGGAAGGAAGGAAGGAAGGAAGGAAGGAAGGAAGGAAGGGATCTTTGGGGCGTTCACAAGAGCCCTCGGCGCTGTGGGACCATGGCAACCGTTGGGTCTTGGCGGAGGTGTCTAGTAAGAATTCTGTGATTCCAGTTTTTGATCAAGGAGGTCTGGACTGAAGTGGCACAGTGCAGTTGGGATCCCTTTGAATCCAGAGCTAATTCACCAGCCATTGAAGGGGGGACGTCAGGCTTTTAACTCGGGCATTTCTGCATCGACAAAGGGACACGTGGGAGGCCAGTTGCGTTGCGAAAAGAATTGCCCCTTATCCTCCTCCTACCCTCCTTATTAAACAACTGTGAGTTAGAAGCCTGCAGACTTCAAACTCGTTCCTCGATCAAACCCGACAAAGTTCTCTCTTACACCGAGGGGATTGCTCTCCTCCATTCAGTCGGCGACGTTTCTAAAATAATCTATTACCTCCATCACTCCTTGGCGCGTGTAACAAACCTGTAACAATACTTCGTCCGTTGCGTACAAATATCAGCCCGAGTGTGAAATTACTTGACACCGAAAGGTTATTTATTGCATTTTTTTCTTTTTTTTTCAAAGCCGGCCTCACAATATCTAATCAATTCTCAGCCAACGGCCGAGCAGCTCCGAGCTGAATCCCGCAGAGCGTCTTTGATGCGGTCACGTACAATTTTGATGCCATTGCTTGTTACTTGCTCAGTCCGCGCGGCGCTCCGGGACACGCACCGCGGAGCAGTCCTCGGGTCACGGGCGAACTGCAGAGGAGATGCGAGCCGGGCTTGCCGCATTGCAACGCGGCGCTACGGAGGGATCAAAGCAGAATCCTTCCGTTGTGATGGCGGCAAAGAGGAGGAGAACGGGGTCCGAACAGAGAAGAGATTTAGGAGCGACATAACCTTAGTTGACCTTTCTGCAAGTCCGCTTTCCAAATGGGTAAAAAACAGGAGTTAGTGGAGGGCTACAGCACCACATTACTGCAAGTCCAGTCTCCAACGAGAAAAGCGAACGGATTTAATCGGAAAAAAAACTCATTCCTCTTCACTGAAAAGGCTTCAAGAGAAACACAACACAACACTTCATTCCACCTTCAGTCCGAGTCCAGAGTCCATAGAGAAAACAACTGATTTAACTCTGGCTGTAACTAACCATTATTCTCATCCTCGATTCAACCAGGAAGTGTTCCCATTAAAAAAGCGGAAATCATAGAATTCTGCCCTTTTTTGTTCGCATTAAAAAACTACCTCATCAAAATAGTTGCCGATTCACTCAGTCATCGAGTACTCGATTGACCGTCGCAGCTCCAGAGTTACTTGCGAGTCTCCCGCAACGAGTCCGGTCCCCAAAGAGCAAACCAACCAGATTTAACCGCAACAACGCCTTGCACCGAACCTCACGTCTCACAGTGCGCCGCACTGAACCGTCACACTGCAGATAGAGCGGCAAGCGTCCGCTCTCCGGAGGGGGAGAAAAGCGACCGATTCCAGGGCGACACCAGTAACCTCCTCAGACACACCGTGTTCTCTCTGGACTCTGTGGGCGCATTAAGAGCAGCAACACCTCGAACGCAGCAGCGACGGTGGCGAGGGCGAGACGCCCCGTAGCCCAGTCAGCAGGCCGATTCACGACTCACAATGGCTCTCGACCACACGCAACCCCTCAGAGGTGCAAAGTGCAAGAAAAGTCGTTAGGACGCCGACAAGCGCAGCGAGACCATGGGCTCGCCATCGTTCCTCACTTTCTGAGCCGAGGGGGGGGGGTGAAATTGAATTCGTCCCTGGACAGTGGTTCACCTGAAAAAAGGTCAGAGGTCAGGTCCCTGCACAACTGACAACAGGACTCAACCAACCAGGAAGGAGGTGTATGTGTAGTAGGAGGAGAAAGGCTTTCCCGTGTCTTTCTTTTCTTATGTTTGGTGTTGATCTCGCCCAAACCCAGACGATGACACGTTCATGTCCTTGGAAGGCAAATTCAGTTTGCAAAGCTTGAACACACTGTAATCAGCAGCGAGCGAGCAGCAGCAGCAGCAGCAGCACATTGCAGCTCCACAACTTAATTGGATTTTAATTGAAATTAACTGCGGAATTAATTGAGTTTATGGGATTTTTATGGGGTTTGAGTGAAGAGGCAGGGGATTATTTCATATTCTCGCTGCCACCGAGAGAAAACAAGAGAACTGGAAATCCTGCAGTCGTGGTCAAAGTCTCCACGTTGACTGAGAAAACAAAACTTTGACATTGTCGAATACCTGAGGACAATAAGGCAGTTTCCAATAATTTGCACGGACACTATCTAATCTGACAGGCAGTGAAGAAGAATAAAAAAAATGCATCGATGTTCCATTTCTTTCTCCCTTGTTGGAGGTGAATAAGACACAATGAGGCGGAGGAAGATGGGATTTGGAAAAAGATTTCATTCTAGATCAAAATGTCCTGAGACGTGCTTTTCATCAACCCCTCCGGTGCCAAATGGAAAAGAATGAAACCAAGCCAAACACCCTACGTACCCAAGCATGCGTTGACGAACCCGTACCAGACGCAGCCGGCGCGTCCGATCAGCCACCGCCCCTGCGTGCTGGCCGCGAAGCTGAACGGGGTGCCCAGCACGCTGACCAGCAGGTCGCTCGCCGAGATGCTCACCAGCAGGAGGTTCATGGGCGTGCGCAGCGCGCGGTACCGGCAGAACAGCGTGAGCACCAGCAAGTTGCTGAGGAAGCCGAAGGTGCCGATGAAGCCGAGGCACACGGCCACCACCAGGTGCCCCGTGGGGCTCAGCGACGGCGCGGGGAGACTGCCGGACACCCCCTCGTACGCGTCCGTCGCCGCGGTGCCGGTGCCGCCGCCGCCGCCGGCTCCTCCTCCCCCGGGACAGCGCTCGCAGCTCAGGCTCACGTTTGGAACGATCATGCCGGGCCGAGCCGAGCGGTGTGGACCAGCCCGAAGTTTGCACCGCGGGACGGAACCATGCGCTCTCGAGGCTTTTTTTTAAATCTTTTTCTCTTTCTTCTTCTTCTTCTTCTTGTTCTTCTTGTTCTTCTTCACTCGCTCAACTCATCCGGAGACGCGCGGGGCCGGGGCCGGGGCGCGCCGGGGAGTCCTCCGCCTGCTGCGTGGCGCGCGCGCGTCTGGCAACTTTTGTGGCGGAGGGGAGACAGTCGTAGTTGTCCATACGCCAAACGGGCGAGTTGGCGAGGGAGTGGGTGTTTAGTGAGCCAGATGTCACGTTGGGTCCGCCCCTCCCAGCATCCGCGCCGTGCGCTCCTCCGGGTTTGGAAAAAGGTGCGCTCCTTGCCGTGCGCAAAACACCGCTCCGGCGCCAAAATGCGCCCGAGCTTTTATCACCCACTGCGCCGGGGGACAGAGACCCTCAACGCGTGCGTGTGTGTGCCCGTGCGTGTGTGTGTGTGTGTGTGTGTGCGTTTGCGCGCAGCCCCATCAGATCCACAGTGGCAGTGGAAGCATATTGAGCACATTGAGGCAGACAAACAGATCCGAGACCCGTGTTTCACATTAGTCTCAAAAGAACCTTCCCGGTCGATCTAACGACTGCTGTACCACAGCACACACACGTTTAATTATAAGAAATAACCGAGGAGAGAGAGAATCCATAAGCCGCATAACGAGAGATCAGTAGTTTACAGCCTGCAGGGACAGAAGACTGATTCCTCCTGAGCTCACTCTGTCTCTCAACCGATCATTATTTCCAACACATATGGATAGATATGTACAGTTTCAGGGGTGGTTTATCGGTGGATTGGGTCACAGCTTGATGTCAGGGGCTGCGAGGAAGTGCAATTAAGTGTCAAAGTAAGGAAATCAATTATCTGGTTCCAGCTTCTCGTTTCTCCCCGTGAGAGTCCTTGTGCTGCTCTCTGCTTTGCCACTCACCGGTTGCACATGTTGTCATCTCTTGTTTCATTGGAAAGGAAAGGGAGCTCAGAGGAAACAGGGGAAAGGTGTCTAGAAAAGAAGAATTCCTAAAACATAAATGTTTAAGCAATGTTTTTCTTCGCTGTCAAGGTTTATGAAGTCGAGATAATAACTTGGGAAAGGTGCTGGCATTAAGTAAACAACGCATTTTTGAGAATCCTTAACCGACTAACCACCGACAACAAGTCCTTCTGCTTCGGAACGAAATGTTGCCGGTGAACGTGACTCGGGCGGCCTCATGCTTACACCCCAAACTTTGGAAAGAGCTGCTGAATATGAATCTTTAGGAAACAGGGTCGTACAGGTGAAACATCTCCCAATGTCTCCACACCTCCAACATTCAGGACAGCAGAGATTGATGGACACAAGGAACTCTTAAAAATGGACCTGTGCATCATAAAGGTTTTGGTTGCCAATGCGTTTGAAGATGTGAATTCTCTAATTCCGAGCGGCACGTGGCACGTCAGCGGGGCGTCGTTGGAAACGCTGTGCTCGGGTTCCCCTGAGGCTGAACGGTCCTTCCAATTCAAATCCCAGCGGTTGGACTTTTTGATCTGTACGAGTCGATTTTCAAAGAGTGGTGGGTGACGCGCGATATACATATTTCACGAGGGGAAATGCATTTGACATGTTCCAGTGCGACACCTCAGGGGCTGCACACACAATGTGTCCTGGAACACAAACAGGACATCTTTAAAGGGGCAGTATGTCATTTTGTGGAGAAAGCCTGTTTCTCTCTTTGTTGTTGTTGCTGATTTTACTGTTGCTGCGACCTCAGTTATGGGAGACCAACGCGCTAACCGCTGCCTTAAAAAAAGCCAGCACACATTAGTCTATCGAATGCGCCAGTGAATACGCGAATTGCGCCCCGCGATCGCCGGTTCACTGTCACAACAGGTAACCGCATTGGCAGGCTGTCCGTTATCTTTACCGGGCCGAAACCAAACAGCGAGCGCTCATCTCATACGATGGGCCAGTCAGCGCTTGCATCACTACAAGCTAGCGTGCGTTAGTCTATTTAAGGTAAGCAACTAATACCCGACAAGTGATGTCGACAAACTGCACTCGCCGTGTTGTGTGGTGCGGTCCGCACCATTTTATTCATTTTTTTTTGTCAAATTTACAGAGCTTGGGCTGAGCCCGAAAAGGCGGATTGTTTTTCCGTCGCACACACGGAACCGACAGCTAAGGGACCCGTGAGGAAATATTAGCAGATTTTTACAAGACACGTGTATTGCTTTACAGTCGCTTACTGCCCCTTTAAGTCTTTGGCTTAGTTTAGCGTATTGTTGTTTTTTAAAAAGTCGACTACATGGAAATAACTCATGGACAGTGTGGTCCATACACCTTGTGAGGATACATAATTGAGGCTTATTGAAATGTGCAGATCACCGTGAACATAAGGCCAGTAAGTCGCACATCAGCGAAGCATTAATAGGCGTTTTTTTTCTTATAGATAAAGCTTTTAAAGAAAAGGACCAACTGTGCCACTTCTCCGATCAAATTATGATTATTATGCACTGGAACACACGCGTGTGTCTGCGCTTCCTCTTTTTTTCAAGCCTCCTTTGATTTTCAAACGTAACCTTGCCAACACATGTACGCCAGTGAGAGATGAATAATTAACCAACCAAAATTAGCTATTTTAATGAAATTCCCCTCCATAAAACATAAAAAATGAAAGCATAGGTGACACTTTCCCGCAACCTGTGTCTCTCAAGGGACTCACGCCGTCGAGAACATGACAATTTTTCATTATGTGTCGTGCATAAAAAGCTTTGCTCCGCTGGTGATCACAGGTTTTCCTTCGGTCAGCCAGCGTGTGGGGTCAAATTAATATGACCAAGCAGATGAATAAATGAGTAGAAAGTCTGAGCTCCGGGTGGATATTTCACACACTCATCAACCATCAAAGACACTGAGACACAATGTCACATGTCAAAGGAGCAAAACATTTGAAAGTTTTGAAGGGGAAACTTTTTTTGATGGTGTTTTATTGTCAATGCTGGAGGCACGAACGTCAACGATGTCTAAATAACTGTCTTTGTTAGAATTAATGAATTATTAAAGATTGACAGATGGTCAAGTCTTCATAGGACAAGTTGTTTTTTGAAGTGAAATGTAAATGGAAGAAAAGTGTGTGTGTGTGTGTGTGTGTGTGTGTGTGTGTGTGTGTCAGCATGACGTTTGCTGACGTTCACAAATAGAAACCATCAGAGCCTCAGCAGTGTGACCGTCGGCCCCATTTCACCTCCGAACCCGACGCTTCGGCTGCTTCCACGAAGCTGAACCCCGGCAATTCGCAAATAAATTGAACCGCGCTCCATTTTTCGTTTTTCAATCTGAAATGTGGATTTTTGAACGGACGGACACACGCACACGCACACGCACACGCACACACACACACACACACTGACCGGAGTTTTGAAAAGCATTGTGAAGTAGAAAAAAAAAAAGGATGGACAGCGACCGGTCTGGTGATAAATTGTCCGATTGTCTGACTGATACAAAGAGGCGACTGAGAGGTGAGTTGATCGGTTCACTGACTCACTCATTGACAGATTTGAAGGCTGATTGATTGATTGATTGATTGATTGATTGATTGACTGATTGACTGATTGACTGATTGATTGGTTCACTAACTCATTGAGCGGTTCACTGGCTGATTGATTGAATAGACCAGTCCTTGATCGATTGACTGACCGACTTATCGACAGGTTAACTTACTGAATCTCACTGATTGACCAACCGGCTTGATCGATTGAGGGATTCGGTGAGACGTCTGACTCACTCACTGACTCCCTGACTCATTAAACGGTTACGTTACTGACCGTCTGATTGACATGCTGGTCGGCCAATTGATGGATTTATCATCCGACTGTTTGACCGATCAAACTGTCAATTTATCCTTCACTTATTAGTTGACTGACTAACTGATGAGTTGTCATTAATCATATTTTCTTTTCATAATTCACCTTGTTAAGCAGCTTTATTTTCACGCCACGGTACAAACACGTGTTACACTATTTCTGATTTTTTTTTTTTTACTGTACGTGCTTTATGACCTGACAAGAAAGTTTGTTGATTACCCCGCGCTCTGTACCCGTGGGCCAAGGCGAAGACGAAACAAAAACCATATAATCAATTCCGCTTACGTTGCTGATGGATGGTTTGAACCCCCCAGATGAGCTCGGCCCGGCTCACATCGCGAATCATAACTCACGAAGTTCCCGTACAGTGCGAATACGATGAATTCAATGGGATGCAAGCGGAGGGCGAGACACGTCGGCACGCCGCTGGCACTTCTAGGTCAGACGTGGGCATGAGGCGGCGGTGGTGCGGATTCATTAAATCTGATCTCCTGCATCACTTTCCAAATATTACCTGCAGCACATCAAAGAGGAGGGTTTTTGTTTTTTTTCTCCGATAGCTGAAGGTCATGAGGCGAATTCTAAAAAACAGAAGAAGCTCTCCGTCAAATGTGCTGGGCTTTTCTTTCTTTTCTTTTTTTTGCCTGTTCGCTGGTTCAAGCTCGGATCGCGGCGGCTCCACGGACGAAGGACATTTACTTTACTTGGGAGGGAAATTTGGTGAAATATGTATTTATTTGGTCATTTCATTTTGCATTAACCGTTAGCTTTGTGCAATTAGGGTTCATTGACTGCGTTACGTCGGCGGCGACCTTTCCAGGGCGAGCCCCGCCTCTTGCCCAGTGGCTCCAGCACCACCGCGACCCTCAAAGGATAGAGCGTTGTAGATGATGGATGGATGGATGGATGGATGACTGGAGCTAGAGGCAGCACAGGCTGCATTAAGTGATGTATGTGTGCTGTACCCAATTCAATTGGGGTTTTTTTACCTTCTGCGGAGTCTGCAGGCAAGATGTCGTCTCTCAGGCACATCACGATGGGCAGCAGGTGTCGGGGCAGGAAGGCGGGATTGACAACACTTCCTGCCTCAAGGAGAAAAAGGACCAGGGTGGAAAATACAGTAAATAAGTTGAATTGTTACATCCTCCTGCGGGGATGCGTTCGACCACGTCCTCTGTCGCCGATGTTGGTTGACAAACGTCTCAAAAATAGCTTGAACGTAACTCGCGTCTCCCATTAAACAAGAAGCAGTTATATATATGATTATTATTATTATTATTATTATTAATTATGATTTAGTCATTTATGAAATGATTCCTCCAGCGTGACATCACAGAAGGTTTCTACCCAATCCGGGTGGTTGTGGTTGGAAGGAAAGATGAGGAGGCGACGATCTGTGGAAGCTGGAGGTGAGGGGGGAGTTGGTGGGGATGTGGAGCCTGAAAGGAACGACAGCGCTGGGGGATGGAGTGCCGTCGGACGTGAGACCGGATGTGTGCCGTGGACGCCCCGGCTTAGTCCAGGAGGCACGAGACTCAAAGAGAACTCATCCATGCAGCACTGGGGAAGGATGAGTTCAGCGAGGCAGAGCCCGCGATGTTCGGCACATCTGCAGCGATGTGGGCTGCAGCTGCCGCCCCCCCCCCCCCCCCCAAAAAAAATATCCTGCAGCCATTGGAAAGATCTGCTCCGCTGGCAGGACTCCTGACTCGTGCATTTCAAAGGCTCTCTTTCCTTTTCTGTGACGGTGGAGTTTGACAGGAGGAGAGCCAGTTTCTTTGTGGCCCCCGAGGCCTCCACAGTGGGCCCCCGGGGGCTGGCAGGTGGAGCCGGAGGAACTGTGCAGTGAGTCGGTGAGGATGTTACCAGATCGGCTGGTTGCAAGAATTGAGGGTTGGCTACCAGCGCCTTTCAAGGATCAACCTGTTAGCATTGATCTTGGGCAACTGGTGTGTCGTTCTCCAGTTCCAGGCCCCTCTGCCACTTTGGGACGGCCCGCTGCCACTTTATCAGACAGCCCGCTGCCAGTTTTTGAGACTGCCGCTGCCAGGCCGGTGCCAGCTCCTGAAATTGGGCCAGTGGCACTTTATGCGGTGACCCACTTCCGGCCTGCTGCCATTTCACGACACAGCCCCCCGCAGGCCAACTGCCACTTTATGAGACGGCCCGCTGCCATTTAATGAGATGACCCGCTGCCACTTCCTGAGACTGTCCACCTCCGGCCCGCTGCCACGTTGAGGCTCGTGTGTGTGTGATCTCATGGCTAACGCTCCCTAGTTTTTCTTTTTTTCCAGACACAAATCTCCACGAAGCCCTAAATGAATTAAAATTGGGGAAAAAATACACAATGTGTGCATTGACCTTTAAATTAGCCTCCACCTGTCCGTCAGATCGATGGATTCAAGCAATGTGCTCCGCTGATTCTGTGCGAGGTCACGCCGCTCACACGGCGCCCCAGAGAGATTCGGATCGATCCAGCGTCGCGTGCGCTCAACATGGGTTGTTTATTCTCCGCTTTCTGCCGTCGCGGCTCACTGAGCGTCGCACAAAGGAGAAAAGCCACAAAGACGCAGGCAGGTGGTGGGAGATATATCCGATAACTGACCAGCCGCATGTCAACAGATGTCGTTTTAGACTTAATCCCGTTATTGTGGTGCAATGTAAACAGGTCGGCCGCCCCTGAACCAATTTCTCCCAACAATGTAAATGATGTCAGAGACTTTGGTGACTCTCTCTCCCCTCTTTTTACCTTCTCCGTTATTTGTCGGCCAGACACAAAAATTCCTCTTCTTTTTTTTTCGCTGTTAAATTTAAATAATTCCTGAGACCTTGCAACATGCCTACAATTATGGGAACAAATCAGCCGCCCGGCATTAAGATGTTTTCATGTCTGGCTGCCAATATGCTTATAGTTCACATGGTAAAATAAAAAAAACAACCTTTTACTTTACAAATAACAAAGAGTGTCATTTTCATATATATAAATATATATTAAGCTCGCTGACACTCTCAGGGTACGGATCCTGTACACGACCCCTCGTCAAAACCGTTGAAAGCATAAAGCCCAAAAAGACCAAAGACGTTTTTTCATCAGAGATCAAAAAAGAAAAATGCTTTTTGGTGTTTCACATCTGGATGATTTTCTCCTGCTGTCGGACCAATAAACTGACGATTGAACAGGAGAGCAGAGGGAGGGGGGGGGGGGGGGGGTATATACCCTTCAATCAAAGTTTTCTGATTCTCATTGAAGAAGATGGGTGAAATTGGCGGAGGGGAGATGAAAGGGGGTCATGTTAATTTGTACTCTTTCCTTCCTTCTTTCTTTCTTTCTTTCCTCCTGACCCTCGCAGGTTGTTTCCTCCGCTCCGTCGGGGGACTCGTTTGGCCGTGAGCGATTGGCCGAGGAGGGTAAAAGCATCAGTATCCATTTATCCACACCATTACCCACATCTGCCATCACACACACACACAACACACACACACACACACACACACACACACACACACACACACACACACACACACACACACACACACACACACACACACACACACACACACACACACACACACATACACACACACACACCAATCTCCAGGACGTCACTTGGTGACCTCGGTGACCTCTGACAAGTGCTCTTGTCACACTCTGTCGTCGCTGTGGGGAGAAATGGACTGTACCTTCATAGAAATACAGACAAACAATGATGGATATTTCAGTTTAACCTTGAAACGCTTTGATTAATCCAAGATTTTATAGAATTTTTCTTTTTTTTGTACAGACGCCCACCAGTACGTTTCTACCATTTAGTTTTGCCTTGAAAATCACGTTGCAAAATGAATCAATATTTTCTTTTCTTCAATTGTGCTGCAGATTTTTTTTCTCGATTCATTCAATATTGTTTTGACAGTTTCCTAAAAAAAAATCCTGATTCTTTTCTTTTTTTTTTCTATCAAGACCAAACCCAAATCTTTTTTATGTAGAATGACGTAGAAAAGAAATATAAAAATGTAAAATGAAAATCCTCACGTCTTAGAAGCTGGAAACAGAGAACGTCTTGCAGCATAAACAAAATTTAAATTGAATGACAGACGTCCCGGCATTCCGGCCAATTAAACACGAGTTCACCATAGTAGCAATCAAAAAACAAATGATATTTTATTTTGCTCATAAGGAACAAGACTGTCTTTATGTCGACTGACAGTGAGATCTGTTGCTGTATTAGTGTCACTCGATGGGTTTTTATAAATGTATTTATACAAAAACTTTCTAGCAGTTTTCCTTAATAGCACTATGCTTCAGTTATGATGTGGAGAATATGGAAAAATTTAAAAAGTAGTAATTTTTCTATATAGAAATCAGTTTGCTCTTCATCTCAGAGCCAATTCAATGTTAATTGGGGGTTAATATCAGGGACAGAAATTAATAAGGGCTCGGGGCAAAAAGAAAAAGGGGGGGGGGCAAACCCTGAAATTAATAATGAGCTCGGGAAACACTTTAGTGTCGCTTCTCTCCTCCTTTTCAATTGTCAACATGATCACACAGTTGTTGTTTTTTTTGAGGACTTGTCATATATTCATGCGTGATTTCTGTTCCCCCGTTGCACATGAAACACGATCCACCGAGACAAATGAGAGGACAGTTTTGATCAAAAGACAAATGAAAAAAGAGAGAGAAATCCAAAACATCCAGACCGACGTGTTGTGAAAATACGTGCCGTGTTTTTGTCAGTTATGTCTGTAATATAGAATAAAGTAAACGGGGATGAAGAAAATTAAAAAAGCAGGCCATGGACAAACCAACCTACTTGGATTTATTTGTTTCACCGCATAGAAAAGTTTTCCTGCACAAAGTTTGCTCCCATACAGCTCGAGAGGCGGAAGTGTGATTCTCGCCTCATTTCAGTTTCTATTACGTCAGATAGGTTTTTCTCATGAAATACTCTCACACAGAAATAGGCGAGACAAGGCAGGCGAGTCACACTCGACACTCCGGGGAGGTATTATTAATGGCTCCTTTAAAAAAAAAAAAAATCATCCTTTGGAAAAGAAAATGAGCAATACAATACTAATATTTGATCCTACACACCCATATGCATACTTATGGACCTGACTGACTACAGTCAGGTTTATATATATATGTGTGTGTAGATATACACACATATATATATATATATATATATATATATATATATATCACACAGACACACACACACACACAGGGCTCGTGGGGATAACGGCGGTGGAATCCTGACAGGCTGAGCTTTAACAGATTTCCCACTTGCCCCCGACTCCCATATTATCATCATGGAGTTTAATTAAGGGGACGCCACCGCTCCTCACCTGCCCCGTCAGTGTTTTTCCAAAAAGCGTGGGGGGAATAATATCGGCAGTGCTGCTCCCGAGGACGCGAAGAGACGGGGACCATCAGATAGAAACCTTTTAAATTAAAAAAAGCCCAAGAACTCCTCCAGGATGCAGAGCACAGGCAGACGACTTCACTCTCCTCCTCCACCTGGAGGAGAGAGCAGAACATTGGCATTAGCCCGCTGCTCGCTCTGCCAATCAATATCGCGGAGCAGAGTTATTTCTCTTTAAAGAAGCGCCGCACTTTGAGGTTAATGGAGCAGGGAGCTGCGTCAGGAGACAACCCCCTCCCCTCCCTTGAGTGAATTGGTTTGACCCCGCCGGGGCCTGGAGCGAGCTCTTCAGTCCTCGTAACCTAGGTAACCTCGAGTTACCTGCGACAAACGAACAGCAGAGAACGAGGAGCGGCCAACCGGGCTCAGGCAGCCGGACTCAAGTGCCGGCGTCCGAAGGAGTCGGAGAGGCGAAGGAGACGTTGGTGGCTGCGGGGAATAGACCAAATAGAAAAGACATAAACAATTAGTTGATGGACCGAGATTGAGTCAGCAAACTATTAATAATTCAGATTTCCTTGAAAAAAGTGCCTTCGATTCTTCTGTCTGCCTCGTCAACGGGACGGACGCATGAGCTTTAGGTCATTGGACGGACAAAGCGAGACATAGGTGTGCTTCTTTTCAACTAGCCTGAAATATTTTACAGACAAAAAAAACGATTGGAGGAGAAAGCGAACAGCTGACCGATCACACATCAATTTCCATTTGTTTTGCTGATGAAGCCAAATTGTAAGACGCCGAACTCCGGAGAAGGGGCAGATGAGTCTACGACATATTGTGGCCCAGTTCCTTTTATCTACGCCACGCGTCTCTCCTTCCGTAGGCCCGTAGTCTACGCAGGCCACTGATCCCTTCCAGGTTTTCGCTGGCGCCTCCCGTGCGATCAGCGCGAGTGACCGAGGGCAGGAGCTTCCGTCGCTGTGCGAGGATTAGCGCGGCACTCTGTGAAATCACGTTACCTGAGATAAGGTTGGATCCTTTTGTTTTCGGTGCCAGGTTCGTGTTTCGTACGCGGGCGAGTGACACTGGGAGTCTTGTCGTTCACTTTTCTAAATCAAAACGCAGCTCCATTGTGTTACCCATTGACCAACAGAATCGTATGTGGTTAAAGGGCTCAGAAAAGAAACAGGAATCTGCCACAGAGCACTCGAGCACCCGCTGATTTCGCAGTGACGTGGCCCCGAGCCCTCAGAGGCCTGACGGGATGGCACGTCAGCGTACCGATGTGAGCGGGTGACAGCGGAACCGGCCGGGTGATTGACTTTTGGATGAGATGGTTTGCTGCGGGGACAAGCGTGCGCTTCACCCTTTAGTCCTCCAGAGGGGGAATAAAAAAACAAAACTGCAAGATGGATTCAAATGCACCTGAGAAATAAGAGGATTAAATAAGTCCGGTTGGGAAAACGCAAACAGAAATCCCCCCCCCCCCCTAAAAAAAAGAGGAAGGGTTTCGAAAGCGTGCGCGTGTTTGTGTGATTTTCGTCGGTAGATCTGTTTACTTTATTCTCCTTACACCTCCAGCGTCCCTCGCTGTCCTTCTCCATTTACCTCTCCGCGGGGAGAACGCTTTTTCCTCTCGGTTTGACCCAATCGATTTCAACCCAGTTCAAGGATGAGTCATTTTCACACTCTCTCTCTCTCTCTCTCTCTCTCTCTCTCTCTCTCTCTCTCTCTCTCTCTCTCTCTCTCTCTCTCTCTCTCTCTCTCTCTCTCTCTCTCTCTCTCTCTCTCTCTCTCTCTCTCTCTCTCTCTCTCTCTCTCTCTCTCTCTCTCTCTCTCTCTCTTTTAATATTCGTATAATTATCCATCCATTATTATACTTCGCCTTCTTCGATGAATCCAGTCCAGATCCAGTTGTATCAAATCTCAGCCAGTGCGCTGACACAGTTATTGTTGGCACGGTCAGGCGCGGAGGAAACATCGACACGAGGCAAGTTGAATCGAGAGGGTTAATTCTCAGACATTAGCATGGTGGTCGTAAACAGATTTTGGGTGCGACTCTGATTTTTGCAGATACAAATACAGTACGTCCTTCCAATCCCGAGCAACGAAGGATCCAATGGTTGTGCGCCGTAGACCAGACCGTCTTATTTTGGTCCGGCCTTCGAAGTCTACGAGGCGGCGGGAGGTGGGTGGCCCTCCGTCGGCCGCATAGTCTACATCCTCTGAAGGACGTATGGATTGTGAACACGCCATGCCTTTGATACCCGTGAACAACAAACCAGCGAACCAGCCTTCAGGCCTGCAGAGGGCGTCTCATACTCAGCGACTGTCCCTGAGCACAGCTTGATGATACATGAGTGTCCCTCCATCCTAATTGCTCAGTTTCTAATTGAACTTTTTTAGAACTTCGCTAGTTTTTCTCTAAGATTGTCAACCCCTTTTCAAGTACACTCGTTAGTCAGGCATGGCTGCCAGGCTGCTTGGTCGGCTTTGGCAGGAGCACAAAAAGAAGCGGCTGCCTTGTTCGTCTCCGGGTTGTCGGCCCTCTAAGTCGCAGTTCATCAACAACAACAACAACAACAACAACCACCATCCATCCCCAAAAGCCATAATTACATGGTTTCAGGTCCAGGTCTGCGTCAGCGATGCTTGTAATTTCAGCATAATGAGTGCTGGCCCTCTCTCTCTCTCTCCCAGACTCTCACCTTTTGTACGAGCGACTGGATCGGACCCAAGAGCAGATGACACACACGACTGAGGGGGAAGGACGCCAGCCCAGACTCCAACGTGGGAACAGACAAACGGGAATAAAGAGGCTCTGAAGAGCCACGGCCGCGAAAAACACTCAAAACGTCAACGAAGTTGAGTTAGACTTCACTGATCCTCCCCTGCGGGGAAACCGGTCCTCTTCGTTCGCCTCGCCCGGACCATTAACAATCAAGTGAAGGTCAAGGGCGACGGCGAGAATATCGTGTCAGTGCTCAAAAAAATGCCAACTCAACAGAAAAAGCGGCTCAACCTATGGGGTCCGAAGACAAGAGATGAACCGCTCAGGAGCTGACAGGAACCTTCCGTCCAGCAAAGTGTAAATTGAGGTTAGGAACTAAAGCTGCTTTCAATCGTAACTCTGGACGTTGCGTTTCCAGCACATATGCACTTTGTATTCCGGTGGTTCTCTCCTCTGCCAACGGCATCGCGGAGAAGACCCGTCCGCAAGATGGATGTGAATAGGACGGGAGTTGGTCAATGGTGTTATTTGTTCTGCATTTCAAAGCCAAAGAGCAAGGAAACAGACAACGGACGAGGCTCAACCCTCCAATTACATCAGCGCGTTCGCTCTGAGCTGGGCAGAGTCACTCTCGGGCTGCGGCGCTGCAATATGTGAATATTACAATACATAATGACAATAAGAAGAAGCAGAATGGCGTTGGACTGAAAGCATACCTCCGCCAAGGCCAAACAAGCCCACACATGAATTTCCACTCGGTACGTAGAAACGTTAGGAAAGGAAGTGGTCTTGTGACCTAATTGATTTAGCTGTCATCAAACTAATGTGGAAAATAAAATAACTCCTGGAATCCGAACCAAAGTCTGGTAGGTTCTTCCAAGGGCCTCACCCCTTCCGCCAAGTTTGGAGGAAGTGAGTTTTGAAGTTTTTGTGTGATCCTGCAAACAGACAAACGGACAAATGGACACAAGTCCTTTGTCGAGGTGGTAATAAGATTATCTGCGGCTCGACTCTGAGAAAATGAAGTGGGCACTTTGCGGGGACAAGGAGGGAGGATCCTACAGATCAGGTCTTTCAGGTGAGGAGAGGTCCATCGATTTTCTTGTGTGGAGAATGGTCATCAAGCATTTAGGCCCAGGAGACTTGGACATGGAACCCAGGAGTCTACGTGCTGCTGATGTGAACTGAAATAAAGTCAACAGGTTGGAGAAACCGAATAGGACTTTGTCGGTAGTCTTACTACTCAATATCCCCTGAGGATATCCTACTTATATGGGCAATATATATAAAATGATCTTATTTTATCTGAAGACAAATTCCCATCAATTTATGAACCTCTGAGTGTGTGTGTGTGTGTGTGTGTGCGTGCGACAGTCACAGAGTGTATCTGTGTGTCCCCCGTGCATCGTCAGTTGATGTGACAGAGTGCTTACTGCTGTCCAGGGATCGCACCGGGACATCGCACCACAGCCTCGATCAATTCAGAAGTGCGGCGGTCGGTGTGGGAGAGACTGGGTGTGTGAGCGAGGGGGCCGGCGGGGGTGATGGTCGAGTCGCGTAATGGAAAGGTTTGATCCCAGAGGGAGCGGAGACAAGACTTCCATCACAGAGAAAGACTGCGGAGGCTGACGGGCTGCTGTTTGGTGACTAACAGGGAGTTTTAGTGGAACATGTTCTGAACGTCAGTTTGCCTTGAACCTGGAAATATTAAACACACCTGTGAAGATGCACCAAACATGACATTGAGATTATTTTTATTTTTTTTTTACTTCAAACTGATATTTCAAGGAAACACAGTGGGGATCAGGAACTCAGGAAGTCTTTTATTTGTCAAATTGATCGAAGCAAAATGTGGTTGTGAATATCTTTGTTTTTTTCCACAAGACAAAAACTGAATAGCGTAAAAATAATAAAATAATAAATTAAGTGATGACTAAATAAATAGAAAACGTATCAATCTGAAAAATCCAAATGAAATAACGCGACAACATAAAATTCCTCCAAAAATGTTTTTGTGAAATGCATTCATCAAATAATTAAATAAAAATGTATAAAAAAAGTTTTGTTTAAAAAAGTTTTGTATCAACTTTTTACTGTATGTCATTCATGTCAACTTAGTTTTTGACTTTGTGTCTATAACTTTGTTGCTATTACTTGCAAGATAATTTTTAATTTAAATTCACTTCATCAACACTTCAACCGTTCCAGTTCTGTTTCATCTGAAAATAACTTCATCAAATGGCAATTTCCTCTGGATTTTTAATAAAAGAAGCAATAAATAATGAAATAAAAAATAACATGACTTATTTGTTTTTGTCTCCTTTGTGATCAAATGGGCACGAGCGATGACTTCGATATCGCACGGTTGTTCAAGACATTTACAACACAAAGCACCCGCAGTTCTAAAAAAGAGGGACTCAAATTCCAATTTACCATAAATAAAGGATGTATTTGCATTTTACACTAACAAGCTGTTCTGATTGTTCTGTATAATTTAGTCAGTGTCACAGAGAAGAGATGGATCTGTGACTGACGGCCTGACAAAAAGCCAACAACAGACACTTCCTTGTTCATTTCCTGTTCAGTTTAGCTGCGGGAACGTTCACACTCAACATCTTTAAACTATGAAGTCCGTCGTCGAAACACACGACCACGGGGCTGAGCGCACACACACACACAGCAGCTGTCTCGTCATTCACGTGATCGACACTTAAGATCCTCAGCATGCGTCTGTGATTATCATACAGCAGTCGTTTTCATCTTTACATCACATTTAATATATAATTCAATATCCCACATGTCCCACTTGTGGGCCGAATAAAGGATTATCTTATCTAATCTTGATTTGAGGGACGTTTAACTCGGCTACCACGTCCTCATGAGGACATTTTATGGAGAGAAATTAGTCTCAAGATGGTCACAAATGTGCATCACGTGACCGACAAGTGAAAATACGAAGCAATATACCATGTATTCATATTTAAATGTGTTGTAAACGTGGGGTGACGAGCTCATCTGTCTATTTCGGAAAGCGTCGTTCCCCACTTTGAAATTACACACGAATTCACCGGAAAGCCCAGAGGTCCCGTTTTTTTTCCACCAGCACTTTAACGCACCTCACGTTTTGAGAATCTCTGCCGCAGCTCACTGCAGAGACAAGAGTCTCAAAAGTCCACACCCCGCACGTGTCTGTCAGCTGATCCACGCATCTGTAAACACATACAAAGAATGTCACAAATATTTTTTTTCACGTTTGTACTTACAGGAAGCCGTTTGAAAGCGCAGAAGGGTTAAGTTAAAAATCTTCACGTAAGAAGTATTAATATTTATTCAGTTTGTGATGTAGTAACGCACAAATCATCGTACGCATTTGTGACTAATTTCTCTCCATAAAATCTTAGATGTTGTCACATTGAGATTTTGGCATCTAATTGCCAACGATAAGATTTTTCATTTGACATAAAAAAATCACTCCTCCCCGAATCACTTCTATATAAAGCCTACAAAGCTTCAAGACACAAATGACAAATTAAAAATACTAAATATGCTCGATCAACACTAATACCGTCAAACTGTTCATCTCCTGACCAGCAGTGAACATGTCCGCAAAAATATCCACTCAGTAAAGTGCTATATACAATTACAGCATCTTATCTGTACATTTTCACAAAAACACACACGAGCGCGACTATATCGTCAACTGACACTTCCCTGATTTCGTATCGTTTCGGAAATAGACACGGGCGTTGCTTGCACACCCACCTCGCACCGTCTAAAAAATAGTAGCCATCGGCGGGGAAAAAAAAACGAAATTCTCGTTATTTCGTGTAACAAAAAAAAAACATAAATAGCAACAAGTTCAAGTAAATAGTTTGATTCATTCGACAAGCTGCTCTGTTGAGCTAATAATGAGCATGCATGTGTATGACGCAGGTAATAGCATGTATTCACAGTGGATGATGTGAGGCACTTATAAAGTCCTCCATTCATTAAAAAGCATCATTATTTGTCGTGCGTCCTCGGAGCGGTGAGTCATCCAGGCAGTTCCGCCTCGGCGTGTTGATCTTAATGATGTCGGGGGCTCGTGGGCAGTCGGTTTGTGACCTCGGCGCGGCCGTGTCACTTCCTGAGAAACAGATCGGAGAGGTGGTATCAAAAGAAGCGGGGCTATAAGCAGACACTTGGCGTAAACTGCTGATTTGAAGTGAAATGTGTGGGGAAAAGTTAAGAAAGAAAAAAAGTCCTACCTAAAGACGAGACTTTTAAAGTTACACTAATATCATCAACGGATCAAGGAAGTTACATTTTATGATGCCCCCCTCCCCCCCAACTCTTTAGTTCCCTTCAGCTCAACAGGGTTTCCAACAATCAGCTTTTTGTGTTGGGGTTTTATAAACCTCTTTTTCAGTCGCAGCTGTTTCGACAAAACAAGAAAACAGCACGAAACTATCCAACAATTACTTTAAAACTGCCCAGATTCAAACAAATTGGGTAACTGTGAAATGGAGCTGTAAGATTAAATGAATGACTAATGAATGAAGGAACAAGAAGTAAAAGTAAACCTGAGAATGTGACCCAAGGTTCATACATTTGAACAAAAGTGGTCCCAAAGTTGAACCCTGAGGTACGCCACATTTGATTTGGTGAAAATGAGAATTCATTTTTCAGATTCAATTGCAAAATGACGTTTTAAAATGTTACCTGTTTTGATGGGGTCCGTACGCGTCCAGCATGACGGTGCTGGCCTGTTCCAGGTTCCACTGGCGGCGCTGCAGAAGCTCCTCGCACTCGGCTCTGGACCGCAGCCCCAACCGAAACAACTGCTCCACCTGCAGGACGCGAGGCGAGGACACTATTTCAGACAGGCGTGGTGTCCAGTTGCTGTGTGATTGGGATTATTTGTAACTGCCATTATTGCACTACAACGTGCATTTTAAAGCAGATGGATTATGAAATAATATGAAAATGAAAGAGTACGTCCAATGACGAATTGACTTGTGTACCTTCAAATAGTTTATGGCCTGAGGGATCCTCCAGTTGTGACACTGCAGCGCCGCCTTACACTCCTCCAGCGTGACACCATGCACTGATCCCTGCACCTGCCAATCAGACCGTGTACTTTATAATAACAAAACAAAACAAAAAGCTATATGGGTTTAACATTGATAAAAAGAACATATCTTATATGAAGAACATATATGTTAGCCATGATTTGCTAAAATTAAAATAAATTTCACCCAATTACAAATAATCTCCTTCAAAATAGGAAACGGTTCTTTTTAATGACCCGATGTGTTGATTTCAATGTAAAACCCAATAGTTAATTTCATAATCGGCTCGTCTGATTTTTCTGCTTGTCGCATTTCAGGACATTGGTCATTTGCCATTTGTGTATTTAAGCTCCGGTTTGTATTATCATACCTAAAGGAAAGATTACAGAAAGTTAGAGCACATTCACTGTGCTCTTCCTCTGCGTTCACCTGTGAGACGCTCTGCTCCTGTTGCATGCTGGGAGCTGCAGTTTGCCCGTTGTTGTTGTTGTACGAGGAATTGGTTTTGGCTCCGCCGCCGGGCTGCTGCTGCATCATGGGCTTCACTGCTGCCATGTTGGCGGCTCCATATCTGATCAGACAAATTTACAGATGCAAAATATAAACAAAATGTTTTTAATATTCATATTTATTGGATATATATATCGCATCAAAGCCTGTTAATATATACGTATGTATATATTCATTTATTGACTGGTAAAGTCAGTTAGCTAATGAAAATTATATCATATGAACTTTTGTGTTTTCTTGGTGAAAAATACATAAATACATACAGTATTTAAATGTTTAAGTTGACTATTATACTGTAAGTGATTAGAAAAGAATTAGACTATGATGTTCAAATTAAATTTAAAATACACTTGATTTGATCCAGTAATTGCTGCATTTTTATGTTCTCGTTTTAGTTTTGTTTCCAATGATTTACTATTCCATTTACTTTTTTATTTGTGTTTTATAATTGTCTAATAAACTGAGGTGGATTTAATCATTTCCTGTCTGGATGAGAGGAAGATTAGAAACAGTTGGAATCCAAATAAACAAAACTTCCTACTAATTATCTTAAAAAAAGAATCGCTGAAAATATCTCAGGGTGAATCAAAGTCACACTGCCGCAAACAAACTAAAGAAATATCAATAGTAAATTAAAAAACTTAAATGACATTTGACATATATGTAAAAAAGATGTAGGCAGGAAGATTGATAACATACCAATTGATCATCACTGCTAAATGAGTGAATCTCCTTTTATTCATTTATCCGATTAAGTTCCCTTTTTAACTTGCCTGGAAAAAAATGTCTGTATCTCTGAGAATTACTGAGGCGAGAGTGTGTTGTCAATCATAACACACCTTTCCAGAAAAGCCGGTCTCTCGGGCAGCGGGGCGGGAGGAGAGCTGTCAATCAACGACGACAGGCCGCGTCCGTCACGAAAGGACAGAGGATCCAGGAGGGAACTGGAGGAGTAAGAGGAGGAGGAGCCGGGGGCTGCGAGGCGTGAAGGAGGAGAGGAGTTTGAGGACAGGAGGGAGCCGAGGAGTCCCGATGTCCGGCGAGGGGACACGGAGAGGGGAGGAGGGGGGAGGGACACGAGGGAGGAGGAGGAGGGCGGCGGCACCAGCGGGAGGGGAGACGAGGAGCGGGAGCCCGGCTGGGAGAAGGCGTGGTCTCTCGGTGGGATCTGAGGGGGCGTGTCCTCCTCGTCGGCCAGAGATATGGAGCTGGAGCGGACCTGCGGCTGCGTGGTGCGGGCGGGGGGGTTGTGCTTGGAGGGGCGCAGCGGCGGGACGGGGCTGCGGGGCGGCAGCACGGGCCGGTCCTCGAAGCACGAGGCGAAGGAGGTGGTGAAGGTGGAACAGGGGGAGGGGGGAGGCAAGTAGATCTGCCGGTGGGGGCCCAGAGGTGCCAGCTGCATCGGGAGGGGGGAGGAGGGGAGGGAGCGGCCTGTCGCCATGGGAACCTGCAGTTTCACCATCACCTAACACCGTCGGAGACAGAGACATTAACTCAGGTTGACACATCAAGTCTGGAACGATTCTCTAATTTGAAAAAGAAAAAAAACTTTGGCGTTTACTTTCTCCACCTCTCTCTGCAGCTCCTGGAAGAGGTCGGCCGACTGCGACTCGCTCCGGCCCATGACGGCGGCGCCGAGCGGCGGCGTGGCCGCGCTCTCCTCGCCCCGCCCCTTGTTGATAGATTTCACCTCCTGGTCCTCGGACTGGTCCTCGAGCTCCACGGCGACCGCGTCGTAGGACGGCTGAGGGAGCGGCCAGTCCAGGATGGAGGGAGTGTCCTGAGGAGGAGGGGAAGGAGTGTGAGATAATTCAACATGACTATTTATTTCGACTCCTGGGACCGTGAACAAACCACCCGGGAGTTGTTGAGCATCCCAGACTGAGATCCACAGAGCCGTGGATAAAAAAACAAAACTCTGCTCATGTTATATAACAGTTGCAAATATGAATAAACAACATTATGTAACTCAAATCCAAGCGAGGCGATCGAAGAGGGAGGCCGAGGCCGTGAGGTGGAATCGCCGTGAAAACCGCTAAACCGCCAGAGCGTGTACGCTCACATGATCAATCGACGACCGTCGATCTCCAACGCATCCGAGGATGAGGAGATTATTCGAGACGCTTCTGGGCCAATGGCTTCAACATCCCCCGAAGAGAACGTCACGTGAAACACACTGTTGCTCAAGTAGCGTCGCACATTTCATGCTCTTCTCACACTTTCTACAGATAATTTGAATGAGAAGACGAAGAAAAGGAAAAGATCAGATCCTGTGAGGTTGGCTGTGGTTGTGAAGACCTTTAAAAAGCGGCACAGGCGGTTCGTTCCCTCAGCGACGATGCTCCCAAATGATAAACTATAAAATAATATGCGCCGCAAGAGAGAGATTATCCCTCTTAACGAGCTCACGAAAAAATAAATGGTTAAACTGATTCAGACGTCAACTCGTCAGAATCCCATCAGACGCCTGTGACTGTTAATTGTTCATTACGTCAATCCAACGAGTGTAGCTATTTTTAAATGCAGGAGGAAGTAAAAGTACTAGAACTACAAAAATACATGAGTAAAATGAAGTCAGTATTGTCAGGAAAATGTAGGTAAATAGTAAAGTATTGAAAGAAAAAGTATTAAATGCCCAAAAAACGACCTCAGACGTCGGGCGTGAGATGAACCTCTACTCCGTTACCTTCAGCGTGTCCTCGTCCGGCTGCCGCGTCTCGGTGAGCGGCGAGGGCGTGGTGGAGCTGAAGCTGTCGTCGTCGAAGTCGATGAGCGACACCTCGCTCTTGGCCGAGCGCACGCCGGGCCCCTCCCACGGGCGGAGCTTCAGCCCCAGGGACACGCCCAGCCGCTTCAGGCCCGACGACGAAGCGGCGCCGGCGCCCGCGTCGTCGTCGTCGTAATCGTCCATCACCGAGTCGTAGAACGGCTCTGCGCGCGCACACGCACACACACACACACACACACACACACACACACACACAGTGCGTTAAGACAATAACATCAGCGTGTATCTGAAGGTCAGATTTCCGGCTGCAGACGAGAAAAACGATTTAAAAACCTACTCTTCAGCAGAACGGCCGGCTGAGGAGGTCGAGGGGGAGGTTGCTCTGAAAGAGAGGCACGAGGCGTTACACTCAAATTTTAAAAGTTTAAAGTTAAACGTTTTCTGCCTCATTGACATTTTGTGTTGAACATGTGCTTGGGATAAATTTACTCTTGGCGCGGTTGGGGAGTTTGGTCGGTCTCGCGATGCCCGAGTCCATTCCCAGGACGTCGGGCGGGTCCATGGGGTTTCCCAAATACAGACTGAGGGGGGAGAGGAAGATAAAATAAAGCAGATTTGATGGATTAATGTTGCAGTAAATTCACTTTGTTATTTCTTAGATGAAGATGAAACTTTCATAAGGGATAAAAAAAAATGTATATATCTTTATCCGACTGATAAATACTTTGCTATGGCAACAGATCAAATCGTTGCTCTTGGCTTTTTGTAGACTTGCAGACAAAGAATGAAGCTCTGGATGTGAATGTTGTATGCTGCATCATGTGGTGCAGTGCTGCCCTCTAGTGGAATGTTACAAAAGTACACACACACACAGTTCAAGCTTAATAACAAAGCTTTTACTGATAAAATAGAGTTTGTGGCTTGAAACGAACAGATTTTAGATTTTGAGGTGCCAGTTTATTATACAGAAATGTCGATTTAAGTCATTCGGACTGGTGGTTTGAGATGAATTTAAGAGGATTTAACATGTAATGTTCAGTTTTCTCTAATGCTATTTTCAGACACGAACGCGGGAAAATGTCCAAGATAGTTGGTCCGGACATTTTCCGGAGTTTGCAGTTCACAAATGCCGGAGGAGATTGTCCGAGTGAGACGTCGTTCACAACAGCAGGGACATTTTGTGTCCTCAAGGCCCCTTTGGAAAAGTTCAGGAAAAGAGTCTGAAAGCAGCTTAATTCATCACACTGGCTGTTTCCCAGTGTGACTTTACTTGGACACTACAGAGAAAAAGGAAGTCTGCATCTTTAATGTTGGCTCAAGCAGTCGTCCCCCCCCCCCCCCCCCCCCCCCCCCCCCCCGCAGAAAAGTGGGATAAAATATCATCTACCATCAAACATTGCTTTGGAAGTCATATGGATAATAACACCATGATGGTGATGTGAATGATTTGTGAACCTGTCTATTCGGTCTGCGTGTCCCCAGCTCCTGTGAGGGTCCGTGTCTCCGTGTCCGGTGTGGATGAAGGAGTGCTTGAGCGGCCGACTGATGTCGTGGGCGGACAGGCCGGCGACCGACGTCACCACGTGACGGGGGAACTGACCGACGCGCAGCGTGCCCCTGTTCTGCCCTCGCCACCAGTAGTGCTCCGCCCTGAAACACACACACACACACACACACACACACACACACACACACACACACACACACACACACACACACACACACACACACACACACACACACACACACACACACACACACACACACACACACACACACACACACACACACACACACACAAACGCATAAGAATATAAACTTTAACAGCCGAGAAAATTCTTTCTACGCCGTCAGACATGAACTCTGAAAGCAGCTTTAGACAAATGTTTGCCTCCGCTCGTTTCTATAGAATGTCTGATCACATTCCTCCAGAAGCGATGCGATTCCACCGTAATGTGATTTCTCCCTGAGGACAACAAACTGTCACATGAACACGAATTGAACATAAATGGCGGTGGAAATCAGATAACATCTGATTAGGGACTGAACAGACAGTGTGTCTGTCCCGTCTGTCCCGGGAGCCACCGTCAGTAACGAGACAGTCATCACAGTGATTCTCCACAATGTGAGGAATCCGGCGTCAACAAGACGACAAGCGCTCGTTGTCTTGTAGAAATCACCTTCATCACACACACACACACACACACACACACGGCCGACGCACACAAACCCAGTCATTTTGTAGGAACGCAGCCGAAGTGACGCATGCACGCACGCACGCACACACGCACACACACACACACACACACACACACACTGACCTTCCCTCGACGATGGTGATGACGTCGTTCATCTTGATCTGGAGCTTGTCGTCCTCCTCAAAGTCCTGCAGGGCTCGCATGTCCGTGGGCATCGTCTGCAGAGAGCACAACACCTTTCATGTCATTTTGTATAATTTGTTTCCACTTTCTTTCCCTTTATTGTTCTTTATTTAACTGGTGCTTTACTTTTCTTTCATTTCTGAGCTGCTACATCCAAGTGGCAATTTCACTTGTGAGCTGCCGTTGTGAAGCCTTTTGTATTTTGACCGGCGCCATTTTGGGGGGGGGGTGTGGCCTGACACTTGCACGTCCACCCACGCCCAAAACCAGCAACCTGCACCCATTGGATGATACCAGCTGTCAATCACAAGCTATAATGTATACGGTGCTTTATCATCTTTTTTACTGTAAATCCACCATCATTTCATAAAATGAACATCGTTCTGTTTTGGAGAAGACTTGAAACTAGAGACTGAGCCATAAACTCCTCAGGAAAATGTTTAGTGAGTGAGTCATTTTTCTCACAGACTTCTATAGAAACAGACTTTTTGAAATAAGTGGAGTCGCCCTCTGCTGGTCATTTGAGAGAAATACCGCCTTCGGGCACTTTCCGGACTACGTCTACTTCTATACACAGTCTATGGCTAAAACTATTATTCATTATTATTTTATTTTTATCATTTTTAAATTTTCAAAACACCTAAAACACGCTACCTCGAGCAGGAAGTCCCTGAGGGCGACGAAGGTCGGCCTGTCCTCGGGTTTGGGGCTCCAGCACTGCAGCATGACGTTGTACACGTCCTGAGGACAGTCGTCCGGCTTGCACAGCCGCTCGGCCTCCACGTCCACCTTGTGGAGGATCTGCACAGACGATGAGAATGCTGAAATCTGCTTATTAACCGGAGCGGTGTTATTTCAGGCGAATGACGTGTGCGCGCACCTGGCTCCCGTTGAGGCCCAGCCACGGCTCCTGTCCGTGGGTGAACATCTCCCACAGGGTGACCCCGAACATCCAGGTGTCAGACGCGTGGGAGAACGTCCGCGACTTCAGAGACTCCGGAGCACACCTGGACAGAAGCCGGGACAAAGACGATCAGTGCGAACGACAGAGGAATAATCGGGACCGACAGCGTCGCTTTTCCGGATCTCCTCCCTCACCAGGGGAAGGGGATTTTGTGACCCTCCTCCATGACGTATTGGTCGGTGTGTGTCGGCAGCGCCCTCATCAGGCCGAAGTCCCCGATCTTCACCGTGTCGTTGGCGGACAGGAGAACGTTGCGGGCGGCCAAGTCCCTGTGGAGGAAGCGCCTCTGCTCCAGGTAGGCCATGCCACACGCCACCTACGCGTGCGGTGCAGAAGTTTCACTTTAAGTCTGTCGTTTAACAATTTTTTGGAAATATTTGGGTCGGTGTGAACAGACCTGCACGGCGTAGTTGCACAGCGAGGAGATGAGGATGTGGCCCTGACGCTTTCTGAGACGATCCAGCAGCGAGCCCAGAGGAGCCAGCTCTGCCACCTACCAAAGATATTTAGTTTATTAGCAAAGAAACCAGAAAATATTCACATTTAAGAAGCTGAAATCAGAGAATTTAGGGTTTTTTTTTGGTCATAAAAAGTACTTGAATCGATTAATCGATTATTAAAGCTGTCTGCGATTAATATAGTAGTTGATCACTAATCGATTAACTGCTGCAGCTCTAATAGATTGTGAAGATGATGATTGTAGTTGAGCACTTTAATAGGAACACCCCGCTTAAACACGTTGACATGCTCCAGTCTGGATCTTAATTTTATCTTCTAACGGCGGAGGAAGGGATTTGCTGTTTCCCGCTCAATCTCCATGATAATGAGGAGGTGGTGTGATTTTACTGATAGGCTCCTCCCACAGTACTAGTCATGGTGTTTGTCAGTTGGAACAGACACATCGTCCTTGAGGCCGCGACGCCGCAGAGTCGTCTGCATATGACATCTTGTTTCCAAATGACACAAAAGTATTGTTGTCGGGAGGGAAAGTCTCGCTCACCTCGGTAACGACGTGTGTGTGTGCGCGTGTGTGCGCGCGGCGTGTTTTACCATCTTCATGGGCTGCGTGAGGACGATGCCGTACAGGCGGATGAGGTTCTGGTGGCTCAGCGAGTGCATGGCGTTCACCTCTCTGATGAAGTCGTCCAGACCGTCCGAGTCCAACACGCCGGCTTTCAGACACTTCACGGCCACCGACAGCTGGGAACACAACAGAGGGAGGGATAAGGATTAATATAGAGATCAAGATTAAGATAAAGAAAGATAAGTAAAGATAAAGAGAATTTAAGATAAACCTTTTAAGATGAAGCTCAAGATTAAAAACAAGATTACGGTAAAGATAAGAAAGATAAAGATGGAGACAAAGATTTTTAGATAAAGATAAAGAAAGATAACGATTATTAGATGAAGTTCGGAATGATTAAGATTAAGATAACGATTATTAGATGAAGTTAGTAATGATTAAGATTAAGATAACGATAAAGATTAAAATATGGATATTAACTTGAAGACAAAGATTTTAAGATAAAGATAAAGAAAGTTTGGATAAAGGAAATTTGGGTTTTACAGCAGACAGAGCGGGCTGCTTGACAGGTTTCAATAGAAAATGGAATAAAATAGAAATTATAAAAATAGATCTATGTAGAGCAGATAGACAGAGAATATAATTCAATTACCATCTCAAGTGACAGAGATGTCATTAGTGACCCCACTGGAAATAAGAAACAGGTTCCGCCGAGATTCGAAAAATCGGATCGCTGCCCGGGCCGAACTGACCCCTCAGACATTAAGCAGGGGCAGTGGAATATCAAGTTCTGAAATTCAAATGGAGGAAAACCCTCTGTGCCGTGCGTCTCACCACTCTGCCGTTGGGCCCGGTCCACTCTCCTCTGCGCACCACGCCGAACGTGCCGTCGCCCAGCCTCTCGAACAGCTGCAGCTCCGTCTCCCGGATCAGGCAGGTGAGGGAGGCGGCCGACTCGCTGCCGCCGCCGCCGCCGTCCAGGGCCTGGCTGATGGACGACGACGACGCCGCCGCCCCCTGGGGGAGGGGCTGCTGGGGGTCGGCGTCGGAGCGCTTCACAGGAAACACCTGCAGCAGGACGCAAACGGAAAGAAACACGGTTTGCTTCCTTAATACAAACATGAGATATTGGGTTTTAATGTTTTTTTAATATTATTATGTTTTTATTTCCTTTTATTGGCTTTTTCTTCAATTTATTCAAAAATTATTTTAGTTTTAAATGTTATGTTATTGGTTTTTTTTTAACTATCTTTCAAAAAAAAAGTAATGGTATTTTATCATCAGCATTCATTTGATCACTTCTACCTTTTTTCATCAATTTTATCTTATTGTTTTTTATTCGTCTTACCAGCATATTTTTGAACTGCACTATACTTTGCAAATAAAGTTTTGATTGATTGATTGATTGATTGATTGAAGACCCCTGTATTCTTACGGTACGTTCCTCTGAATAAGATTGTTCAACACGTGTCAGAAAGCTCTGCCGCTTTGCAGATGCATAAAAATTCAGTGTTCCTTTCCAGATGCGACAGCTCACTTTATTAGAAGATATTAAAAAATATGAAATCTCAACGCTTTGGCGTTATTTCCTCAATATCTCACTCTACACACACACACACACACACAAACACCCGGAAATCAAGTTGGCAGCACATTGTCGGCCTCAGAGTCTCGTTATGGAATAAGAAGAAATATGAAGAAAGGAGTAACTCTCCCTCATTTGCCAGATGGTGGTGAGACACTGCGGGCAGGGAGTCAGAGAACAGATGTTACGAAACACGAGACTGTGTCATTTGATATTGCGCAGATTTCCTATGATCATGAATGCGCGTGTGTGCGTGTGTGTGTGTGTGTGTGTCTGCTGCACCTTGCTCATCCAGGACTTGCGTTTGTAAAGGGCCCTCCTCCTCTTCACTGCCTCCCACAGCCGCCGCTGGCCTGGAAAACGGGTTCACGTTCACATTTTGAGGACTTAAAACATTCTACACGCAGGTCTGAATGAGACGCGTAAATACAGCGGGTGCAGCGGGACGACCCCACCTGGCCGGCCCATGCCGATCTTCTCCAGGTCCTCGTTCTTGACGTAGTCGAAGTGCGAGAGTCGCGTGACGTTGAGCTCGTCGCGGATCCGCACGCAGTACTGCTGCAGCTGCACGTCCGTCAGCAGCTCCAGCAGCCACTCGGTGCCCTCCTCACACTGCATCTGCGTGCACACACACACACACACACACACACGTTTCCACCTGTATTATTGTACGGCACACAACGTCCAGGGGCTCGTCTCCTTCTGTGTCGTGTGTGTGCGAAGCTGAGACCACCAGGGCCGGGACGAACAAAATCCCTGGGAGAAAAACATCTTTGCTCGTCCGTTTTGCAGCTTTCGGATTCTAAATTATCGAGATATGTGAAGTCAGATCCCACCGATTCATCTCAGCAGTTATTTTCCTGATCCACCGATTCGATCCCTTTGTCTATAACGCGTCACCAAATAGTGGAACGACGCTTATTACAAACTGACGTCGTCAACTGTCTCGTTTTCTCCAAAACAGCTGATGAAAAATGAAAGATGTTCAATGTATAATGATCCAAACACACACACACACCTGCATACAAACGTAGGCTGCACACACCCGACTGCACACACACACACACACACACACACACACACACACACACACACACACACACACACACACACACACACACACACACACACACACACACACACACACACACACACACACACACACACACACACACACACACACACACACACACACACACACACAAATGGAGATCACAGAGAAAAATCACTGCACAACTTTACCGTTTGCCTGCCGACACTTTCCCTGATCCCCCTCCCGTCGCTCTCCTCTTCGTCCTCCCCCTCCTCCTCCTCCTCCCCTGCTCTGGTGAAGGGGAGTCGCCGGTACATGTAGCTCTCCCCCATTACTGTAACGGCTCCTCTCGTCCTCTGCCTCGTCTCTCTCTCTCTCTCCCTTCCTTCTTCTCTTTCTGCCTATTCCCTTTTATGTCTAGCTGCCGTTCGGGCGAGAGGCGTTCGCGCCGACACCTCCCGAGTCTGGTGTCGCCAATCTCCTCCTCGGCTCCGCGACCTTCTGCGCTCGATGGATGCGCCGCGCACGCACACAAACGTGCCGGGGGGCATTTGACGCCGCCGACGTCTCCGTATCGTATCGCTTAAAAAAAAAACATCTCTCTCTCTCTCTCTGCTGACTCACGGCTTCCTGCAGCATCGGACACCTCCGTACTTCCTCTCCGTCTGTACCTCCTCCCCTCTTCTCCTTTTTCCTCTCCTCTCCTCTCTAGCTCTCCGCTCTGCATCCCCCACCCCACACACCCCACCCCCGGGCTCTGCAGCCGAGCCCACCGCCTGATGCTAAATAATTCAGCAGCTCTAACAAGAGGATGAGAGGGAGTGAGGGGGGGGGGGGGGCGACATCGGAGGAGAGAATGTAGAGAGGAATGTGTGTCCAGATGGATGATTGGGTAAATGAATGTTTAGGCCAAAATGATGAATAACACATATTTGATACGTGCTATTCATTCAAACCATTTTTCCCACAACTATGAATCCATATCTGTTGTTTCTTTGATTTGAGTAATTAAAGATTTAGGCCAAAAAGGAACCAGGATATAATTTAATTTAAATTAGAAGCTAATTTAATCGATGGAATGACAAACAGGATTAGGGACAGTAAGAGTGTGATACTGAGCTTTGACCACTGGCAACGTTTGACTGCAGAGAGAGGCGAACTGGTGCATGAACCGTGTGTGTGTGTGTGTGTGTGTGTGTGTGTGTGTGTGTGTTCATCTGTGGCCTTAAATGAGCACAAAAATCAGAGCTCTCATCTCCGCGGTCGGCGTGATGCATCGAGGCCGACGCCCTAAAAATAGCAAAAGAAATAAAATTAGCTCAGATTCTCTGAAGTGGTGTTGAAAAGGAGCTGCTTCTTCTCGTGCGAGCATCAAACACCTGAGACTCAGGCTCGCTGACGTATCTCTGAATGATGCAGAGGACGAGGATTTACTCACTGACGTCTTCTCTGACCACAGGCTGATTACAGACTATAGATTATATGTATATATATATATAACAAAAGAATCAGCCAAAGTTTTTCTTCTTTTTGCTTGAAAAGATAATTGATTATCAAAACACTGGCTGAATAATTTCTTTGTCAATCAACTGATTCACTGAATTATAGCAGCTCTAATGGTCCGATGTATCATATATATATTTACATTTTACATAAAAACACTTCTTAATGTTGCCTGCCCCTTTCATATAAATAACATAAATGAATATAAACGTTGCAGCAGGGAAAACCTTGTAGTGTGGCTGTACACCTAGAGGTTTGTTTGTGTGTGTGTGGTCTCACCTCGTCTGCTGATGGATCAGGGATTACAGTCAGGAGTGACTGAGGTCACTGGAGGTCACCTGGAGGAGGCCATGGGCGGAGGGACCGTCGTCATCTGCACACGCACATAAAAGAGTCAGCATTTGATTCCACACACACAAAACATGCATCACATAGGGAGAGAGGCTGCCTAAATTTAATCTTGTTCAAAAAGGAAAAACCCGCAACGCAAACTTGAGCTTCCGTCTGTTACCATAGAGAGAAGCAGAAGAATAATTCACAGCTCTCACAGACGGAGGCTGGACACAGAAAACAGGCCAACGCAGGCAGACCTGGCAACCCAGCGAGACCCACATGACTGTATCATATCATCAGTGTGAGGAGGAGGATCAGACAGGGAGTCTCGAGTCTTATCAGGTTTTTTATCTGAGCTAATATTTACAAAATCAGGTCCATTCAATTCTTAAGGCATGACAACATCATTTAAGTGGCAATTTTTTGGGGGGGGTTGTTGCCTAAACAGGAAACATGTGACTATGTTTAGGCATAATGTCTTTGTTGAGTAGAGCCCAGCCAATATGAATATTGAGGAGTACAAGATTCCCGATATCTATACATCGGCCGATACATCTATATATATATCTATATATAGATATATATCTATTTTATTTTAATCTGTCAACGATTCCTAAGATGTCCTTATCAAACCTTCATGACAAAGACATGTAATTGAGGCTTGACATTTTAGTTTAACCATAAACTTTATCATGAATAACTATAAAATGAAAAAAAACAAGTACAACCAAATACTTAGAACTTATAACAAACACTTATTTTACATAAAATGTAAATGCACATTTAAAGGCTCCAATCAGTGGGCCGATACCGATGTGTCTGTGAAAGTCTAATACCAGCCGATATTATCGGCCAACCGATATATCGGTCGGGCTCTCGTGTCCAGTAATAAAGGACAGTGCACGTGAGCATCTGCAGGGATTTTTAACGAATGTAAAACAAGTTCCTGTCTAAAAAAAAAGACATAAGCACAAAGGTCTTTACCTGATGGAGCTGCTGCTTAAAGCTGATTAGCCTCAGTCACGTTAGGTGGACACCTGTCTGTCTGCATGACTACCTGTCTGTCTGTCACATAAACATAAACATGTCAGCGGTTTCATTTAAAACTTTATTATGTTTCATTCTTTTTTTTAAATTTTTTATTCCACATAATGAACAGAAGCTCCAGAGGAAAAAACACTGACCTGTGAAGACGAGCTGAGAAGATGCGGAGGATCGGTCCTCTCCTCCGGCCGCTCCTCCTCGCTGCCCGCCGGGATGGTTTCTTCCCGGGGAATCGGTCAATTCTCTCTCTCTCCCTTCTCTCTGTCTCTTCCGTTAATATCTGGACGCTGCCGCAGATTATTATTGATGAGCGTCACTTGTGCGTGACCCCAGCACGTAAACACCGGACGCGCTGCGGTTAACGAGGGCGCCGGAAAGACCAAAAATAAAATGAGCACTTCCTGTTTCAGCAGGATCACGCTTCAAAATAAAAGCGTCAAGTCTTACAATTAGCACAAAATAACATTATTATTTTTGAAATATGATATTATAACACTGTTAGTAACATAAAATGTTCATAATATGCATGACAAAATAAATATAATTGTGTGCACGTAAAGCATTGAAAACGATAAACCTATGCTTTTATTTTGAAGTATACTTTTTTATTTATATTTACTAGATGTATATATCCTGAAATCGTGATTACGTTCATCAGATAATTATATATATTATGATGTATATATCTATATATATATATCTATATATAGATATATATATATATAATTTATTGCCATTCTGTTTGGTAAGTGGTGACATTTTTCAGGTTTTTGGGCCCTGTTCTTGATATTTATATATTACTTGATAAGTTTGTCTGATATTTACACTCATGCAGCATGAGACTGAGACTAATAACACATATTTCTGCTTGTTTGCGCATGTTAAATGGCATTGTGTGGTGAAAATGGTGCTTTTAATCTGAAAAGCACTCCACCGGTGTTGCTGAGTGAAGAAAAATGAAATGAAATGTCACTGTTGAAACACAGGAAACCATTTGTTCCCACTCAGATTCTCACAGGCTTTTCTAAACATTTCAAAATAGATTAACTATAATAAAAAACTGAGACATACTGAGTGAATGCTAAGACAAGAGGATTTATTATTGGTCTCTGCTGGAAATCGAAATCACAGGAATATTGTTTCAATAATCAATTTCCACCTCGGCATTCAAACATTTTCTTTCTGACTCGTAACAGATGTATGGAAGTGAAACAGTAACATGCTCAACAGAACTGACATGAGGGAAAAAAACTAAATCTGTATCTGAAAAATGAAGCTGGACATTTTGTTAGTTAAGTGTACATTGAATTACCAAAAATAAGTTTTTAGTTTAAAGTAGGATTTAACCATTTTAATGTTTGTTATCAAGTGGACCCAGGTACCCAAAGCTACATTTTTATTAGGATTTATTTTGAAATGAATGGGCAACAATTCCCTTTTTTCAATATCAGTGATAGGTTTTATATTGTATTGTATCTAATTCTATGGTAAACGCAGATTACCTTACCTATGTAGGAAGAAAATGGTCAAATAATACACAATGCAAACGCAAAACATTGTTCAGTTTGTATCAGCGGAAGCAGAACATATTGATCGTATCGACGTTAATGTGAAAGGTTTAAAATGTTTGTAATATGGTCCAGGTCCATTGAGCTCTACACCTCTGAAGAAATACAGTAACACACCAGTGAAGCGGAAGCGTGACGTAGAAACACATGCAGAGACAGTTGTGATAGTAACTGTACTGTAGGAGTTTATATGTAGAACAGGGTTCGGTATTAACTATAATACGATAATATATTATATGCTATGATATTCTGCTGTCTCTCCTGCGCCCCCCTGTGGAGGCTTTTACCTTACAGACCACATTCTGTAATTTCCATCAGTTACATTACAGAGGAACAAAGAGAATATTAACCAGGTCTCTCTGTAAACTCAATCCCGTCGAAAGTGGGGATTACTACGGAACTACGGATCAGAAAGTTGAGCACAAGCAAAACAGAGGAAATCTGAAGTACACACTGCGTCTTCCTACACACACACACACACACACACACACACACACACACGCACAAAATCCAGAAATAAAGACACAAAACAATAAATATTTAAAGTATAAAACTCTGGGAAACACTGTCCCCGACAAGTTGTTCCACCCTTCAAGTGAAATATGAGAGACGCTGCTCCCGATAAATACACGCATACTGTAAAACACACACACACTGGTAGACAAAAACTACCATCACTGCTTGTCATTATGGAAGACCCTGCTTCCGATAATGGGTTTAAATTATGGAAGGCACTGCTCCCGATAATGTCGCCATATTAGTCTGTGCAACATAAATGGCTTTCTTGCAAATTATCCAACCAATCAGCTCAGATCGTCTGATACATTTGGTGTATTCTCTTTTTTGATTCTCCATTCTTTCAAACTTAGCATTCATCCCGTCATCAAGCGCAGAAAAGCTCGAGCAAAGTTTTCCTTCTGCTGCGAGTTTAGTCTGTGGGCGTACAAATCAAAAACAGCGCCTGAAGCTAAATCAGGAAAAACTCTTGATTTCTGCCCTTAATTTTCTGTTTTAAAGTTTAAAGGTTTTTTTTTTTTAAATAATCGTTTTGATGACAGAGAGACGCTCCACGTAGCCCATTTAATAATAAAACTTACTATATAAATGGTGGCGACATCAATCTCCACAAGTAAAAAGGAAGAAACGAAGGCCGGAGGAGAAAAAGTCAAAACTTTGCCCGGGGTGGGCTCCATTTTGTCAGCAACAGTTAAGGAGTCGTTTGTGTAGCAGATGCTGCCGTATAGAATCAGACGGTATAACCGTCATAATTATGGAAGGCACTGCTTCCGATAACGTCGTATAAAAAAGACAAATGATAACTTTATAGTGGGCACTGCCACTGATAAATATAAAAACTGATATAAATTAAAGGTTTCTCAGTGTTTTGAGGTCACAGCAAACGCTCGTGTACAGCAGGTGCAATGTGATCGGGTGGAGCCAGGAGGCGGAGGTATAAAATCTCTTAAGGTATTTTGTGCAGGTTTGCCATTTTTTTAGATGATACTTCTGCAGGATCTTTGTGGGACACAGAGTCTGTTCCCGCAAAAAAAACAAACTATTCTATATAATCCTGTATCTAAATGTCTCCGATCGACAGCTTGTGCTTAAATGCTGGACTTCCTGCGTCTGCTCTACAACGTACCTGAAAGTTTACCACACACACACACACGAAGACCTCTGCACACCCCCCCTCCCTCGTTAGATCTGGTCTTGGATGTCCCAGATGTCTCCCACCATGGCGTGAGCGCAGCCCTTCAGGGTCCAGGTGGCCAGGGCCAGCTGGACGCGGAGCTGCTCCATGTCGGCCGTCTCGGCGATGGACGCCAGCGTGTGGGCGCCGCGGCCCAGCAGCAGGTGGCGGAAGGGGGCGTCGACGGGCGACACGTACGGAGACAGGAGGTTGTGCTCCACCTGGAGAGAACGAACGAGCACAATCAAAATGTGAGTAACTAGTAACGATATGTAGACGTAAGTCTTCTTTTGTAACTTGTGTAATACTTGAAATTGATAATCAATCAAAACATTCATCTTTTTTCATATACATTTTAATTTAACACACTTTTCGATCCACGTTCATCTTATGCAAAACAAATTGAAGGTTGTTGTGCCGACACAAACACACACTTATATTTAAATTATTGTGTGTTATCGTTGTAATGTACAGTATGTGCTAAACTGTCATAGTTTTGTTTTCATCTGTTATCTGCTGCAAGACGAAATTTCCCCCCAGTGGAACAATAAACACCTGAACTGAACTATCTCCCGACGTTGAGAATTTTCTTGTAGTTTAATGGAAACTGGAATTTTTTAATAAAAGCAAAGAAGAATTTGGAAGTATTGAACTAAAATCACGTATAAACACACACTTTACCCTTTTCCTATTGCTGCTGATTCATGTTATGTTTATTGTTTGTATTCTTATATTTATATATACTGTGTCTTTTTTTTAATACTTTTTGCGCTGCTTGAACAAAACCTTGTCTCTTTTTGTATGTAAATGCACAAAGAAATGACAAATAAACCAAATCTTGAAAATTGTTAATGAAGAGGGTCAAAAAAAGGAAGCAAGTGTCTTAGGCCTGTTTTCTCTGGAATTACCAGCAGAGGGCGATAAATGACTAATAAATGATTATCTTATCTTATCTTATCTCTAATCTTAATTTATCAATGAGCACTCCGGGGAAGTGTTTGCTTTGCCTTTTTGAGAATGAATTACGATCAAGACAACTTTTAAACGACTACACAGGGGCGGCGTCTGACCCTCATGAGCTGGTCGTTGATTTTGCGGCAGGTCTTCTGGTTATCCAAGTCGCTGTTGCGGATGGTCGTGCTGATGCTGCCCGCCGCCCGGTTGAAGGAGCCTTGTGCGTCGCTCAGCCATGTGCGACTCACGCCCTTCAGCTGGCCGGACTGCAGAGGAAGAAGAAAAAAAAGGGTAGAAAGGAAAATTAAAGTGCAACATAACGGGAAATTATTACTTACAAAATTACTCAGGGAGCGTGAGACCGACCTGTAAGAGCAGGCTGATGCGCCCGGAGACCCTTTTCAAAGCGGTTTTGAGCACGCGGCTGTACCGGCTCACGTCCAGAGCGAGGAGGTGGTCGTGGGCCAGCTGCAGGGCCATCAGGCCGGCGAACTGCGCCGCCGCCGCCGTCATCTCGCCGGTGCGGTGGTTGGTCTGGTAGTTGAGGTGGTCCACGTTGTCCAGGTTGGTGCCGTAGTAGGCGTAGGACTCGGTCTTCGGACACAAACGCAAAGCGGAGACACGCATGATCAACGAGCAGCGCGGGAAACAACTATTAATGTAAAACTAGCTGATGAAGGAACATATTTACGTTTGTATTCTGACAATCTGAACGTTCATTAAAATCTCATCACCATCAATCAGATCATTTCTTGCTTCATTATTTTTATATTAAATGATTTTTCTTTACTTTTTTAAAGGTGTGCCGGTGAGATAAAGAGAATCAGTGGCAGCTGATGATAATGCACTCGTTCACAGTCTTCTCTTTTTCAATTTGTTGTGTATAACTTGTCAATATGAACCATGTTATTGGTGATTATCAGTAGTGTCCACTGGTGAACTGCTTCAGACTCACATTGGGGGAGATGAAGTGGAAAGACACGGAAGGTATTCCAGAGAAGGCCACGAAGGTGTAGGCGGGGTCGTCCATCGTCATCGGCTTCAGTCTGTTAATATGATAATGTGAAGTTATGAAATCATTTTTTTTTAATCTTTCAACAACGAAAATAGGGTTGTATAAAATAATATACATTAATATAATCTAATATTGTAGTAGTAAGTATTGAAGAGTAATTGGAAGGAAAAAAAACAGCCTGAGATTTCAGTAGTTTTTTACTATAAATAATATTTCAACACAATTTTCCTTCATCATCCTGGTAATTTAAACATTTGTCAAACTGACACAAAAAAAAAACCCTCCCACATGAACAAACTGGTTTCCTACGTACACGTTGGCCTCCCAGTTGCTCTCTCCCACCATGTCGTACACAGTGCCGGAGCCCAGCGGACTCTTCACCTGCGTGGACGAGGCAGATCAGAGTCAGTTCGAGCTCATCGATGTTAGTGATTGAGCTGGACGATGATGATGATGATGACGACGGTGTGATGTGTCATTACCTTCTTCATTGTGGTCTCGACGAGGCTGTAGAGCAGCGGACTGGCTGAGACCATCAAGCTTCCTCGACCTTGTGGGGAAAAATATTATATATACTCTGATAACTGACAAGCTTTAATATTTGAATACTGACGTATACACAACTCAAATAACTGTGTCCTGTACATACCCATAACCAAACCGTCCAGACTGATGTAGGTGAAAACGCTTTTGTCAATAGAGGACATGTAACCCTGGAAAATCAAAGACATATATTATAAAAACATTTGTAGCCCAGAAGAAATAATCTTCTAGGGCACGTCTTTTTATTAAGGTCTTGCTGTTCTCACCTCCAACCACTCGGTGGCGCCGATGTTTCCGTACTCGCCAGCACTCCAGCTCGCAAACACCAGGCTTCTCTTTGGCCTGAATCGATCTGGAAAAGTGAATTACGCCATTAATGCTGCACAGACTTTAATCTTTAATGTAAAATTTAAACTATATTCAAAAGGAGACGCGTGGAACGTGACAGAGTTAAGAGCGTAGAAGGTTCCCCTGCGTTTCCAAGACACTGATAAACGACACTCCCTCTGTCATATGCGTTACCTTCCTTCACCATGTCGCTGACAGCCCTCGCCAGCTCCACCAGCACGGAGGTGCCCACCGTGGCTCTGGCGTAACCTCTGCCCCAGGCGTCTCTCTGAGCTCCCAGGACCACGTAGCGATCTGCCATCACATCGAGAAAAACCACCGACAACAACACGCGTCTTAAAAAATTAGACACGTGATCCCATAGTGCGGAAGATCAAAGTGAAAACAGAGCATTAAGTCTCACCGGGATCGGTGACTCCTTTGATGACTCCGAACACGTTGCGGATCTTGGTGTTGACCAGCGAGTTGTTCACCTCGACGGTGACTTCCTCGACGCCTCCCAGTCTGTAAGACGCCGAGGCGAAGCCGCCTCTGAAGCCGCTGCCCGCATCCGATTCGGGGCCGCCGATTTTCCTATAATAAGGGGACGGCAAAGGGGAGGGCGGGTGAGGAACACGCACTTTTTGATATGATATTTATTTGATATGTTTGTCACCTTTGAAATGGTAAAGAAAAACTAAGGCCAAAGCCGAGTCTCTGGATTCAAAGATGTCATGAAGACAAAACTTTCAGAATCTACTAAAACTTCTAAAGACATACTGTATATACACACAAAATGAAGTTAAAAAAATACTTCAACCCAACATGATTTACAGTCTTTGTAGTTCCAGTAAAATACAAATAAATATAATAAGAACAACAAAAATGCATATGAATCAGTTTGTCTGTAAACAACCATGGGAATAATCACCTACAGCAGTAAATACCAATACAGGATTTTCAAGACCTTTTTAATATCAGCAGAATGTATTTTAATAACTTCTTCAGTGACTGTATTTCCCACAGTTATGTAACAATAATTGTTAATAAATATATATATAATAAATGCTCATCCAGTTAAAGCAAAAGTTTGAACTGATGTTTCAGTCGACAGCAGACAAATTATAAAAATAATCAAAACTTTTGTACATTAAGATAAAAAGAGAATAGAATGAGAATAAGAAAAATCTGGTTTACTTTGTAGACATGTTACTTTATTTTGGGTTTATGTCCTTGTGTGTGCGTGTTGCCTTACTGTAGAAGAGCAGAAGCCATGTTGGCGGTGATCGTCTGTGCCGGGATCTTGGGGAGGCCAGACGACTGAGCAGGGGGGAATTGGGTGTGGTTGAAGGACGGGAACCCGGGCGTGTAAGGGTCACCTGAGCCCAGATGGACCTGAAGGAGACAAAAAAAACACAAAACACAGAAAAAAATCAAGACGCAATGCCACTGTGTGCCAGGTGGTTTAAAAAAAAATTTGACAGACTTTTTAAAATATGCTACGAAATTTGCGTGTGCAAACGTACGTGTCCGTACAGCGCCGTGTCCCCATCGTATTTGTAATCTTGAACGTCGGGGTAGATTAGAACAGCGGAGGCGCCTTTGGCTTCGGCGTTATCCACCTGAAGAACCATAAACAGAAACAGCATTGACCTGACTGAGCTTAAGTTCCCCCGGAATCCAGGAACTTGGTGCCACTGATGTGTGGAACTGAAATAATCACGTACCTGCTCTGCAAAGGTGATCTTCCCGCTCCGCAGCAGCAGCACGCTGTCTCTCAGCTCCACGTTCTTCGTCTGCAGAACCTCCAGGTCCTCCCGACGACCGTAGTTGCCGTACACCAGCTTTCCCTTCACACGCACAAGTCAAACAGGCCGCTACGTTCAACATACAGCTGAAAATTATTCTGGAAACAAGTCCCTAGGACTCCACGGCAAAGGTATTCAAATTGCTTTACATGATGCATTGAGCCCAAAATATGATTAAGAAACAATAACCGTCTTTTAACTTTTGAAGTGTCAACTGCACAATGGACCCACCTGAACTTTCCCAGGAGCGCTGTAGGCCAGATAACCCGCAGGCTCGAAGACGTCCGACCCAAACAAGACTCGGTTGGGACGGTTACTGACAAAAAAAAAAGATTAAAAACTTTCTAATGATTTTCTCCTTGTTCAAAAGGAACTTCACTAAAAGAACTGCTCCATTATAACTTGAGTAATTATTTAATGTAAAACTTTTATTATTGTTTATATTTGTTATTGTTGGCTCTTTGTATTTGCTCCTGTCTGTATTGTATTACCTATTTTTACAACTTTACTTGGAAGTAGTACCAAATTATTTATATTAATTATTTTAGTAAGAGTAAAACATGTAATTACAGGATAGTAAAAAAGATTACAGTAGATCTGAGATCTGAATGCTTAAAGGCCAACAAACATGAAAATGGACTAACAACAGTAAAAATGAGGTCAGTTTCATAAAACTGTGACTAAAAAAAAGAAACTGGAAAAACAAATCCAATTAATAAGGCATAAAGTCAAGAAATGTTAACACTCTGCTTTAAACTTTGGACTTGTATCATATCATCACCCTGACGCATCAACTATAAACTTTATAAAGACATGTTCCTAAAATAAAATAAATCAGAATCAACCAATTTGATGAAATGGGTGTTCTGTGCCAACCTGTCTGGCTTCTGCAGCTGAACGTAGTGGTTGTCCGACCATGGATCCATTTCCAGCTTCTTGAATTCCTCATAGACACGTGTTGCCAGATCCACATCTTCCGCACTTCCTGCCGAACGTCCGGGCCGATCAAAGCCCCTGCAAGAAGGAGCGGAATCTGATTTTCCTGCCAAACTTTGTTTCATGCTGCAATGACTCAGTTTAACCTCTTCTAAGATCCACGGATGACTGAAAAGGGGGTTTTTCATGCCCAAAGATTTATATATATGTATATATATATAAAATATAGTTTCATTAAATATAGAAATGGATAAGTCGCCAAACCACAAATGTTTTTCGGTGGCACATCGTGACCTTTTGCAAATGTCTTGGATGAGAAGTGAATCTTGAGCTTGTGTTTTCCGCAGGTTCAAAACTCGCATAACAGGATATTGATTGAGATATTGATTTTTTTGTTTTGTTTTAGAGAGACGTCCCATCCCAGTGTGTCACTAACCTTAGGCAGAATCTGGAGAAACGAGATCTGCAGTACACGGTGCAATCACATAATATGACTTTTAATACTCACAGGCTACAAGGAATATGAATATGAGCCGTTGAAAAACTCTACCTCAGGGTCTCGTCGAAGGCCTGCCTCGTGAGCTTCTGCGTGAGGAGTTGGGTGATGTCCATCCATGACAGCGGCAATTCCGGAGCTGGTGGCGCGAAAGGCCGGAATGTCGCCTCCGGAGGAGGAGGAGGAGGATTTTCCGTCTCCAATGACGCGTTCACCGGCTCCGCTTTGCGGTGGCTGACGTAACCGACCAGGTAGCCTTAAAGACACCAGAACTGATTATAAGAAAAACCTGACCAATACAAATACACCTGCGGGCAATTTTGCTTTTTTTGGGGCCGTTAAATCCACACCTGTGTTTATAAAGACCAAGAATTAAATTCACTACAAAGCCACATGAGGCAAGGACTTCACACTCTGTACTTGTTTCACACTCGAAAATAAAGTACTTGGATGTTGGCACAATTACCATCTGTGCATTCAAACAGAACGATCAGGGAAGATGGTTAAAAGCCGAGACAAAGCGTCTTTTCAGAAATATCACCAACCCCCCAAAAAGTAAAAAAGTCTTGCACTTTGTGCAACACTTGCACCAACATCCTCTTTCACAAGAGGGTGAAGAAACAACTCAATCACTGGTCTCGAATTGTCGTTTACTTACAATAATCCTTCCAAGGAAAATTATGACACATTCTGTATCCCAGACATCTGAAACAGGTTTGAATGCTAAATGTCCATATTCAAATAATTTAGTTTGTCAGCTAATTCGATATTTGGGGATTTTGGCCTGTTGGTTGAACAAAACAAAACAAAGACACAAAAAAAATTGCAAGTTGAGAAATCGTGATCTTTCACTGCCTTTTCCATATTAAACACCAAAATCATTTTGTCATTAAAATAACTGGCAAATAAAAAAATGAATAAAGAGAATTTCTGGTTGGAAGTTTGGTTTGCATCAAAAAAACGCACACTGAGGGCGAGCCACTGTACCTGTGACCAGCACCAGCAGGCCTCCCAGGGCCAGGTAGCACATGTTCCGCCGGCTGTGATGCGGCGGTGCCAGCCTAAAGGTCGGCGAGTCGCCGGCCCGGCCCTCGACCTCGCCGTCGTGCGTGGCGGCGTCATCGTCGGACAGTTTCACCTCGACGTGTCGCTCGCCGTCCTCGGCCGGCTGCAGGGTGAACCGGCTGTACCGCTCGCTTTGAGTCTGGAGAGACCGAGAGAGAGAGAGAGAGAAGAAAAACAGAGATAAGAGGGGAAAACTATGGCGGCAATGTGTCGATGATACGGGCGACGGTTTCGTCTACGAGGCCTACTCGATCACAGATTAAAGGAACATGCAAAAAGAAAATATGTAAAACATCAGCTGTAGATGTAAATTCTGTAGCAAAACACTCACCAGGTTGTTGAACGCAGATCTCACTCGATCCATCGCAGCTGTGGTGACTGGTCTGAGGACAGAAAGTGGAAGAAAGACGGACACCGTGAGATTGTGAGCGGGAGATTAGGAAAGTACATGCAGAGGCTGAGAGAGGAAACTGAAAGGGTGAGGGAACGGGGGAGGACGGACCGCCGGGGGGGGGGGGGGGGGGGGGGGGGGGGGGGGGGGGGGGGTGCGATGAGGGGGAGGAACGTGTCTTGGGACAGAGCAGCTTTCTGTGAACTCTGCAGGGTGGAGAATGTTTTGACTATAAACAGTTTCCTGTTCCATGAGGCTGAAACATAAACTGGATCAACTGGAATAAAGAAAAACTTCTTTTATATAAAATATACTGCATGTGTTGGTCTGTCTATATATGTCTATATATGTCTATATATATATATATATATATATATATATATATATATATATATGAATATTTTTTGTTTTGTTTTTGTTGGAAAGCTCCAAGATCATCTGATTTCTATCTCAATCTATTAATAATTTTTTTATTTGTATAGCGCCAGATCACAACATACATCGTCTCAAGGCACTTTACATCGCAAGGTCGAGACCTCACATTAGTACAATATTACAGAGATATAAAAACATTACAATAATAAATCCAACAGTTCCCACAATGAGCAGCACTTGGCGACTGTGGAGGAGAAAAAAAGAAATCCCTTTTAAGAGGAAGAACCAACCGGCTCGACCGGCAAGGTGCAGTGTTTTTGAGGATCCCTGCAAACAGCTGCCCACACAGACATGAAGTAATTTTTTTCCTGAATTATGAGGTATTATAAGTTCTCCGTGTAGTCGTGGGTCACTCAGGTGTTATTTACTGTAAACACTAGTTCACGGTCTGTCTGTGACCTCACTGATACGGTAGAGACACCACGACAAACATCCAGCGTCTCCGTCACGCTGCTTTTAGACATGAACTACATGAAGTTGTATTTTCATCATATGAAACATAAATTAACCATAACCAACCAATGCTGAAGGTTGAGTCAGTTCAAGATGGTGCTTCAAAAAATGTTGAAATTTGCTTCAACAGATGTTTTTATTATTATACACACACACACACACACACACACACATGTCGTTACCGAGGTGAGCGAGACTTTCCCTCCCGACAACAATACTTTTGTGTCATTTGGAAACAACATGTCATATGCAGACGACTCTGCGGTGTCGCCGCCTCAAGGACGATGTGTCTGTTCCAACTGACAAACACCATGACTAGTACTGTGGGAGGAGCCTATCAGTAAAATCACGCCACCTCCTCATTATCATCGACATTGAACGGGAAACAGCAAATCCCTTCCTCCGTCATTAGAAGATAAGATTAAGATCCAGACTGGAGCATGTCAACGTGTTTAAGCGGGGTGTTCCTATTAAAGTGCTCAACTACAATCATCATCTTCACAATCTATTAGAGCTGCAGCAGTTAATCGATTAGTAATCAACTAGTATATTAATCGCAGACAGTTTTAATAATCGATTCGAGTAGTTTTTATGAGAAAAAAAAATCAAAATTCTCTGATTTCAGCTTCTTAAATGTGAATATTTTCTGGGGTTTTTTGCTAATAAACTAAATATCTTTTGTGTGTGGAGGCGGTTCCTCCCCAGAGACGGAGACCGTGAAAGATTTCATGCTGACCGAGGATGAATGTGCAATATTCAGACTCTCAACAGACTCTTGACTACCTTTTTTTTTCTTCTTTTTTTTTGTCGAGCGGCACAGGATACAAACACTTCTTTGTCTCGGTTTATAGACCGGCAGCTAGGTCAGCGAGTAGCGAGACATCTCAGAGGATATACGAGCTGCATCTAACGATTACCTTCGGTATCGAATATCTGCACAATCTGCAAATCATCATTTCTTTTTTAGACCATGAGATGTTGGGAAATAGTGAAAACAAACAGCGATCAGTCACACAACAGCGACATAGACACATTTAACAATAAGCTGCAGTAGATTATTCTCAGCTAATCAATTCAGCTCTAAATCATTAGTTTAATCTTAAACGATAAAATATCTTGCTCAATACATTATCTTCATCTTTCCTCTGAGGTTTTTTCAAATAAAAATATTGGCAAATATATATTTTTATTAGACTCTAACATACGAGTATAGACCTCAAATCTTTTTATTCATCATGGGCGATGGTTTTACTCCATACATCATTCGCGTCAATTTATTTATTCATTTTTATTCTGTTTTAACCAATCAACTATTAATATGGCTTTCAATTAATCAATAATCATATCAGCTCGAGACATAACTCTTTATTTAACACTTTCAGGAGCTCATCATTAATACAACAACCATTTCTAAAGTCATTGTGTAGGATAGAAATTCAATTTCATATCAAGTGCAAACCAATTGACTAGCATGAATTATTTATTAATGAGCATTTTTAATAAATGAATAATAATAATAATAATAATCAGGCTCTGGCTGGAGGACACACTGGGGAGTGGTCAGGCCCCAGATGACACTGCATCATGGCCATGAGTCCACAATACAAACCTCTGCTAAAAAGAGTGGGAACAAAATAAAAAATTCTCATGTCACATTTGGAGTTTTTATATTTCTAAAAATAGTATTATATATTTTTTTTACAATAATGATCATTTAGTATAATTTGAGATAAGAATAATCCTCCACACTGACTCCTACATAACAAGCGACGGAGAATAAACACATATTGAATATTAAAAATTAAAATATGAATAAAGTGAAACGTTGTTTTGTTTTTTTAAAGCCGGTAAAACTGCTGCGTTATTATTAATATAATTAGTGCGCGTGAGCTGCTGAACTACGTGTTTCCTTCGTCGTTTCCGCTCTCGGACAGAAAAAAAACAGTAAAAGGCGAAGCGGATCAACGACGATATGAAGTTATCATGAATCTATGATTGCATGAATAAGTGGCGGGTGGCGGTTTCCTCACCTTGGCTGCAGGACGTCAGGACTTCTTGTCCCCTCGGCTGCTCCCTTCGCTGCTTCCGCCGCGTCCTTGTTCCTCGTTCGGTCCTGGCTCTTCCGCCTTACTGCGATGACGTAACGTCACGTGTTCAGCGGGAACGCCCACTAGCACGGGCGGAGTGTAGTCCTTTGGGGGCTGGAGGCCATTCATGCTATTAGCAGGGGTGGCGGATAAAAAGATACCTTTTTTAAATACAAATTCATATGAGATTATCTTTTATAATTGTATGAAACCTTGCTATGTCCTTACCTAAATCCCATCTACCTAATGGAAATAAAAAGAAAACGTTATTATTGACACATTATTTTATTTTCATCATGTAAGCCACACTTTGGTTAAATTTATTTATAACAATATACATGTACATCCATTTATCGAAGTATGGGATTGGTACTGTTCGACTTTCCACAATTTGAAAATATTATGTCACACATTTCTGAGTTGAATTACTAATCCTTTGACTAGGAAAGCATGTTATGCTCAAGCTTGAGCTATATAAATAAAATAATTATTGTTATCAAAATAGAAACAGAAGTGTAATTGACACATTCCTGAAAATGAATTTATAGCTCGCTTTTAGTCCGGCCTCGCAGACGCCATCAAATGTGAGCGAGAGCAGGAAGGAGGTGCTAGAAATAACGTTTGCACCACTGAGACTTCTCACCGTGTGTGAATTTGTGTGTGTGTGTGTGTGTGTGTGTGTGTGTGTGTGTGTGTGTGTGTGTGTGTGTGTGTGTGTGTGTGTGTGTGTGTGTGTGTGTGTGTGTGTGTGTGTGTGTGTGTGTGTGTGTGTGTGTGTGTGTGTGTGTGTGTGTGTGTGTGTGTGTGTGTGTGTGTGTGTGTGTGTTTTCCCACATGTACAGTAGGTGGCGGAATTTAATTGGTACTGAGCACATCCGTGTCATAGCAACACCGTCCCAGAAGGTGTCACCTTCGTGCTTTGTGTTAAATTTACTTCTCATCTCGGGAGAGAATTAAAACCCTCCATGTCTGGATGGGAAAACAATTTCAGTTTCTTAAAGCCAAAGCACACACGCAGCAAACACAGATGGGATCCCGCATACGAGAGCTGATCTGTAAAAAGAAAGGGAGACATTTGGGATTATATCCAACTCTGTGTACTATTTGTTTTAAGATCTGATCAGCATCTACGTTATATTTATGAGCAAACACAATTTAATTTGAACAAAAAGACAACTCACTGAATAGTTCTAATTGGACACATCATTAGAATATCCACAGTGTAGGTTGGAAAAAGTGTGGTGACATCAAATAAAAGCTGTTTTCAGACATGAACTCATTCTGCTGCCACCAGCACATTGTGTGTGTTAGAGGTTACATGTGTAAACGTGTCCGAAAACACTTGATAATACAATATAACATCAATTAGTCAATCTTATCAATGCAAGCTGCTGTGATTTTCCCACGGTCATGTTGGGGTATGGTCTCTTTGGAGTTATCACGAGATTTGGGCTGCACAGGTGCGAGGCTTTGAGCTTTCGACACACGCTGCCTTCACTGGCCGTCGGAAATGTCAGAATCGACCCTGCAAGAACAACCCTGCAAAAAAGTGATGGCAGTCAGTGATATTGAACTTTCTTCATGTATTTTCTGGGAGAAAACACATTTTTAACAGCAAGAAGCAAAAGGCAGAATATTACAAGCAACTTATATCTACCGAATGTGTCGGAAACCACTGTAATTCTTCAATTTTTCGTTTAAATCCAATGAATTTAAATAACTTTAATTAGGTCCCATCTAGTGATTATGATTTGCAAACCAAGATATATGGTCAGTGGCATCGTCTGTAACCAAAAAGGGTTTGCAGTTTTGTTGTGTTTTTATCAATGCTTGTATTATTGTCCAATGTACTTATCAACCAATATCAAAGTATTGATTTTTACACTACAAAATTGAATTTTTCTGTACTTACATACCTCTGACTTGTATATTACTTAAGAATATACTACAGACTTTTACTTAACCATGTGTCCTTTTTTTCCCAGTTGCCATTGTTCATATAATTTAACCATGTTTGTTAATTGTTTGTTGGGGCAAAGTTGTAGCTTTATTGCAGACAAACACTAACCTAGTTTTTCAAAAGTTTGTTTTCTTTTTCTGGTACTCACCTTTCCCTCCATTCCCGCTTCAGCAAACAAAAGGAGCAGGTGGTCAAACACTTCCTGTATTTACACCTTTGGTGACATCGGCAGTGATGTCACTGGGGGCAACCATTCGTGAGGGGAGGTGTAGTGGGCTTGGAGAGTATAATTTGCTGTATTTTGTATGAATTTTGGTCAGCAACTCTCTTCATTGTACGCGTTGTGGCGAGTTGTACCATACACCTTTCTTAAATTCGGAGTAAATTGGCAATTTCTATTTTCCTGCTTCCAGAGGGGGCGTGGTCAGCAGGGATGGTACAGTCTGGGGTGGCTCCTGCTGATGGAAGGGACTATTTAAGCAGTTCCCTTTGAGACTTTCATGACAGCGGAGTTCAGTGTGTAGCCATGTGTGCGTGTGTGATGTTAAGTTTGGTGTGAGTTTCAGTTTTGTTCAGTTAAGCTGAGCTAACTCTTATTTTGTGTTTTGTTTTACTGGTGTGACACGGGACCACTTTTTGTAAAGACACCTGGACACAGCTTCCGAGTCTGCCTCCTACAAGTTTTTACAGGCCACTCCTTCCCAACTTCCAAAAACAATGAATATGAATACAATTTAAAAATGTAAATATTTAACTTAAACCTCAATGTTTTATTTGTTGGCTGAAACTTGGCCTGTAAACGAAGCTTATTGGAGCCCTGCCGTCCCACAACACAGAGTTTAACTGTGTCACCACCATCATGTGCGTCACGCACGGCGACGCACATTGCGTCACGTCGTCGCTTCCTCACGGGGCCCACCTGCCCGAGGAAAAAAAAAAAAAAAAAATCGGGAGAAGAGAGAGGCCATATTTTTACGCAGTGCACATGAAGGCAGCAGAGAGAGATTTGTTCGTTCATCAGCGCTTTCTCTCCCTCCTCCCCTGCTCCGGCCACTCGCTCTGCCTCCTCCTCTGTCGTGTCATAGGAGACACACACACAGACAGAGAGAGAGAGAAAAAGAGGAAGGAATATGGTTTCGTCTGATGCTCCTCCCGTTTCAGCGCCGCTGTAGCGGATTCAGTATAGTGCGAGCAGGAGGCTGCGGGCTCGGTCCGGCACAAAACCTCCCCTCTGTACCTGAAACCAACCGCCTCCTCTCCCCCCCCACCCCTCCTCTTACTGACCAGCCTGCGGGAGCACCCCCACCGCACACCGGGAGACATAAATGGGTGAGACGCTTTGCTTTTTCTTTCTGATTTGTAGGGTGTCCAAAAATAGCCTTCCTCCCCCCCTGCGCCTTTTGCGCATCTGGATGCGCGCGAACAAAACGCCCGGTCCAGATGCGCGCTGGGGTTCAGCCTCTCTCTCTCTCTCTCTCTCTCTCTCCTTCCTCCCCGGTCTCTCCTCTCTCCTCCCCACCTCACCTCGCCTCCCCTGACGTCGCTTCCAAGCCAGACACAGCCAAGCTGTTTGGAAGCGAGCGCACATTTCTGCACGCTTCCATCGCCGTGGTCATGAATAGAAAAAAAGCTTGCGCGTGGGTGTTTGTGTGCGCAAGCGTGCGCACGGGCGCGATTTCAGGAGAAGAAGGAAAAAAAAAAGAAAATAGGCAGCGGATCACATTGATGAGTTGCAGATGTTGACACGTTTACATTCTCTCTCTCTCTCTCTCTCTCTCTCTCTCTGTGTGTGTGTGTGCCTGCGTTGCGTTGCGCGGCGCTCGACTCTGTCTCCAGCAGCTCCCCGGTCTCCCGGTGGATAAAAAAACCACGCAGGGCCTGATGTGTGACATTTGCCTCTCCGCGTCATCCCCCCCCCCCCCCCCCCACCCGCCCCGCACCGCACGCGAGGGAACCGACCGCAGCTCTTGACGCGCGACTCATCCGTTAACTTTGGTGCATATTCGAATCTTGCTGGAGAGTTCACATGACTCCGGGTGATACTTCCCCTTTTTTTCCTCTGCTCGCGCAACTTTTTGCAACCGTCGACTTGGAGACCTTGCGAAGCGAATGATTGGGTTCGTTGATCGATATCGTAGATTGCCATTAGGTGCAGCCACGGTTCAAAGTGTTCTCCAGCGTCTTATTGCTTCTCGGTCTCTGGCTGCATGTAAACAACATAATGCTCGGTTAACCTCAGGGGGAAAACACTCAGGCCAATAGTGAAGAGCAGGCACCTATACCACATGGGCCCCAGATCATTGTGGGGGCCCCCAAAAGCCCCAGATGCCCCAGATGTGTGCAGGCGGAGGTGGTTGGATGGATCGCAAAAATTGTTTGTACGTTATGAGGGCGTCTAAAACCCCCGAGTGGGCCGGATCAGTCGTACATGCAGAGCAGATGTGTAAATGCCCAGTTTCCTTTGTATCGGATCTTTACCTGTGTAATATCGCTAATTCTAAATGAGAATTGGATGTTTGTCTATGGGATGTTTTTTAGGTGCTGACTCAGTAGTTAACATAGTAGTTAACATAGTAAGACGTCGCCTTTAACTACGACCTCAGTAGTTAACATAGTAAGACGTCGCCTTTAACTACGACCTCAGTAGTTAACATAGTAAGACGTCGCCTTTAACTACGACCTCCAGTAGTTAACATAGTAAGACGTCACCTTTAACTACGACCTCCAGTAGTTAACATCGTAAGACGTCACCTTTAACTACGACCTCCAGTAGTTAACATCGTAAGACGTCACCTTTAACTACGACCTCCAGTAGTTAACATCGTAAGACGTCACCTTTAACTACGACCTCCATTAGTTAAAGGTGACGTCTTACTATGTTAACTGCTGACGGCTTTATATCGGGAATTGATAATTGGCATCATTTAAGGAGGCCACAGACAACGTTCGTGCCCCCTAGTGGTTCCGAGCGGGATGACTGTTTGGTCGCTGGCGTAAAAGACGCGGCATCATAGCGAGACGCCGGTAAGGACGCAGGTACTTTTCCTCAGAGCTCCTGAGGAAGTTGATAACAGTTGTGAGAAGTAAGACGTTTGTACACCGAAGCTCCTACTACTTACCAATTTGGAGGAATAACCTGGAGGGAAGCGTCTTGGTAGTATTAATAAGTAGCTGGTGTGTTACTTGGTGATCTAGTAGAAAGGAAACAAACTGCATGTCATTTTTGAAGCCTCTCGAGTCCCGGAGCTTCTCTCCACGGAGTGAATGTCCGTCATGGGTTCCCTCGTGTTACATCTCTTTTTTCTATCGCTCATCTTCTTCGCCTTCTTTCGTTCCCCTGTCAACGAGGTTCTTTCTGTCTTGCGAGTTTGGCTTGTTCCTGTCAATTCGGCGGTTCAACCGTCCACCACTGGGGACAGATAGCGGGAGAACGCCAATGCCGCAAATCGAGGCGTCATTTTTCCGCGAGAACCGCGCCCGTGGTGCAATCGAGGCTCATAGGACCGCGCGCGCAGTGTCGTTTTTGTAATCACCGTTACGCCGCGCGATCAGACTTAACATCATAATGACAAGTTATGACCAAAAAGTTGTCTTATTTCCGCTTTAAGTGCAGAAGAGTTGCATTGAATTGTAATAGGTTGCACAACTTATAATAACGTGACCCCTGAGTGTATGTGGATGCTGTGCAAGACATTAAATACAGGAAACTTTCATTTAAAGACAGCGAAGCCCTTTTGAATGTCAGTATATATTAACGTGGCCTTGCAAGGCTGCACTGTGAGCAGCTTCTGGTGATGCACATTGCAACCTGCAGGTTCATGTCCTGCAACCTGCAGCAGGTGGATTTCTCTAATGCTTCCGTTGCTTTTTTTTTTCTTTCTTCAAGGAGGATAAAACAATGTCAGAGATCTATAACTGCCACCCTCCAGTGCCTCAGAACTGAGAGACAAAGGGGTTTACTTCAAGACGTACCGCTTTTGTAGAACAGTGGAAACGCGTTAAAAGAGCTCGGCTTCCCTCTCGCCGTCACGGTCTCAACAGAGGAGAGAGTAAGGGAGGCTCCACCTGCGCTGGAAGAAAACTCAAAGACGACAACGCACAGAGTCCTTATTGGAAGGTTGTCAAAAGGCTTCCTGCAGCAACGACAAAAACAAAAAAAAAATATGGGAGCGCCGCGCGTTAGAAGTAAAAGAAAAAAATGACAATATGTGAGCGAGAGGCGAGTCGGGATTTTCCTTTTCAACGTGGGAGAATTTTTGCCGAAGTCTGTGATCTGATCCACGGTTGTGAGTGGGTGGCGTTCGACTCCCAGTGGGCCGCAGTCCAGCGAGGATGTTTTACAGACAGAGACACGCAGCTGCTCCCGACGTCATCGCCGTCGCCTCATCGTCGCCATCGACAGCAGCACTGACACATACGACTCAACACGGGTTCGCTGCAAACCAGTGAAATGTCAGCGTGTGCGTGTGTGCGTGCGTGGTTTCCCCTTATCTAAACCGAGTGCAGCTGTTCAGAGGCTCGGCTCGTCTCGGTTCCTGTTCGAGTGGGAGTGCCTGTTACTTGCTTGACCACTTGAGCGGGAGTTTTTCTGTGTTGCACGTCACACGACGAGCGCTTTTGAGGTTCATCCAACGCTAATTCAACCTTTAATTCCGCTAAAAATGTACTTCCCTTATTGATCAACTGATTGTAAAATGTTAAGAAATAGTGAAAAAAAAACATTACCCAACAGGCCAAATATATATTTTTTACCATCACGGAAGACAAAGTGAAGAAATCGATCCTGCACATTTAAGTAGCCGTGACCTTTAAGTTGGTATTTTCACCTTGGATAATGAAGAACTTCTATATTAAGCGACTTATCGTCGCAGCTTTGTACAACAAGCTTGGTCAGGTTTGCTCAAAACAGGTGGTAAATATTTTTGCATGACGTTTTCTCGTCTCAAATTTTTAGAAGTATTGAGAAACTGTAGCTGCAGCGGTCTGGTCAAAAACTGCACAGGTGCAGAAGTTCAGTACGTTCCGCCACTCCAGTCGACCTACTGTACTGCCCTGCGGTCGGCGAGAGAGCCGCCGCAAGCTACCAATTCACAGAACGCACTTCCCCTTCCTGAGCAAACCCACCACACTTCCACTCTCATGGCATCTGCCACTTCCCCTTCCCCTTCCCACATGCATCACAGCTGAGAGCGTAGAAAGCAAGACTGTGTGTGTGTGTGTGTGTGTGTGTGTGTGTGTGTGTGTGTGTGTGTGTGTGTGTGTGTGTGTGTGTGTGTGTGTGTGTGTGTGTGTGTGTGTGTGTGTGTGTGTGTGTGTGTGTGTGTGTGTGTGTGTGTGTGTGTGTGTGTGTGTGTGTGTGGCCTCCCCCCCCCGCCACCTGAGCAGCAGGCGAACATGGGCCCTCTCTCCGTCATATCTGCGTCGTTGAACGCGGGTGTTCTGAGAGAAGTCTTCCAGCTTCCCGCGTGACGCACCTGCAAAACTGTCAGCAACACCCTGACCTTGCACATTTGAACACGGCCGCTTTCTGAAGTCGTCATTGTGGGTGTTCGCCGCTTGTCGCACTGCTGCGTAGAGAGAAAAGTGACTTTTGTGCATTTTCTACGTTCGCTTTGAGGCGGAGGATGTGTGTGTGTGTGTCTGAGTCATAGCTACCCCTTTGTACCGATGTTCCCATGGTTACGCCATCCCCGAAAACCCCCCCCCCCTCGGGCCTTGATGACCAATATGATCGTGTGTGTGTGTGTGTGTGTGTGTGTGTGTGTGTGTGTGTGTGTGTGTGTGTGTGTGTGTGTGTGTGTGTGTGTGTGTGTGTGTGTGTGTGTGTGTGTGTGTGTGTGTGTGTGTGTGTGTGTGTGTGTGTGTGTGTGTGTGTGTGGTTTAGACTGAGGGAAACATTTTTTTTAATGTGCATGTGTCATATATCGCTTCAAGGCTTCTATTTGAATTAGACATGTCCTGTTTTCTAATCTGCCTATGCTTTCATTCGCTGACGCTGCCCCCTCAACCTCGTCCACGTTCACCTGCTGTGTGTGTGCGAAGGCGACACACAGCAGCACTGACTCTAGCTCCACCACATCACAGTCTTGTATAATCCTCACGAGTCTGCTGCACAAGTTTTTTTTTGTTGTTTTTTTTTAAACAGAAACACAGTTTTTCATTCATCCACTGAATTCCACAGCATGTGCTTCCACTTTGCCATTGTTTTGAAGGGTGTCAAGCTGCCGTTCGGCCAATCCCAACACTTCCTGCACAGATATTTCACAATAAACCTCCGGGTGGAAGTTGACACGATGAGTCCGGTCTGAATTTCTTGAAATCTACAGGTCTGAAACGATGTACAGTTACAGTATGTAGTCATTTTTTAGGTTTGCTCACATTGCTAGTAGTATTTTGAGTTTTTCATTTTGAGTTTTTTTACTCTAATCACGTTCCCTTTTACTTAATTTGTCCGTCACAGGTTGGAGCCTCCTTGCGCATGCAAGGCCAAGCTCTTCCTCTGCAGAGATTTTACTTTAATACAAACGTCAAGAGATAAGATGGCTGTTACGGTTAAATCCTCAGTTCATGTTAACTACGAGAATTTGACTGGAAATCTTCAATCGGAATGATTTCCATTGGAATTTTCAAAATACGCCGCAGATTAGGGAGGCGACGGCATCACGGTGACGAGAGGTTTGCAAACAAAACAATCGTGGTCGAGCTGAGAAGCAAAAAGGAACTAACGCTGACCGTCAGTTTTGCGACTCGTCCTCTGCGAGGGTCATAACGACTCTGGCCACTAGAGGGCCTCGTCTCTTGACGGAACAACCGATGCTGTGAAAGCAGGGAATGCATTGAATGCGTTGTTTTTTTGGGTTTTTTTTACCCCAAGGATGCTCACAGTGAGTTGTGATACGAAGCGCTGGATGTAAACAGGACTTTAATTTGCTCCCAGGAAAACTCCAGTTGGCACCGCTTGAATTATTGATGCCGAGTCCCAGAGCAGCGGAGCGGCGACTTTGTCGCCGCGTCGATGGAAGTAGGGCGGCGGAAATGCATCATTATGCTGAATTTCACCATTTGCGCTGTATGACAGTAAAGGTAATTCCACTTCCCCCTCAAGATTTTTTTCCAGCCTATATTTGTGCATATCTTGAGAGTCACCCCCCCCCCCCTTTTTTTTTTTTTGAATACTGGCTTTTATTCAAGGAAATGAAACACTCAGCAGAACAAGAGCTGCACCGAGGATAAAAGGAAATACCGTTTACTTTATTGCTGCGGTGTTGCGGGGGCCAAAGTAAACAGTGTTCTGATGTCGAAGTCAGCCGTTCACTTGCCCCCCCGATAGGGAATCGGTGGAATGTGATAATAAAAAAAAGCCAACACCTCTGCACCGATTCACCGTTGTCACGCACTAATCCCTTTTTGCCGTCCCCTCTGTGCGTCGCAGTGGAGGCCGTGGTGGAGTTCGACTACGAGGCTCAGCAGGACGATGAGTTGAGCCTGACGGTGGGTGACATCATCGTGAGCATACGGCGGGACGATGGAGGATGGTGGGAGGGAGAGCTGGGCGGACGCAGGGGGCTGTTCCCGGACAACTTTGTCAGGGTGAGTAATCACAGACACTAACCCACCACCACCACCTCCTCCTCCTCCTCCTCATTCTCATTCTCATTCTCCCTCCACATTCTCAGTCTGTTGCACACTTCATCACCCCTCAGGCAGCGGAGAACACACTCCGCTCCCGTCGTGTGCCTGTAGTGTGGTTTGTGGGGGGGGGGGGTTTCTTTTCTTTTTCTTGCACCACGTGCATGTTTTGAACTCCTCCTCTGTGAGGCGAGATAAAGTTGAAAATTAAGATTGCATGAGATTAAAGGGATTAGGTTGAGTTTGTGGTTGGGATGTGTTTTGGTTTAAGATGAGGTTAGTGTGAGAGAAACCACACATTGACTGACTCTGCAGTTAGGAATAGATAATAATGATAATAATGATAATGCATTTCATTTATAGAGCACTTTTCATTGCTAAAAGCAATCTCAATGATGATGAAGTCAGTTTTCTTTAGTGGTAATCAAAACATGCCTTGTCTTTCTTTTGCTTTTACAGCAGTTTCAAGAGGAACAGTGCTGTCAAATATTAGTGTCATGTTAATGAAAAGCTTTTGCCGTTCACATATGTATGATGAAACGCGAGCAGGATGTCGTCCGTGTCAGACGTCCGAAGGCAGCTGCAGTAATGGATGACAAGTAGCTGGCGCAAACCAGTCCAGGACGTAAATCATCTATAGACGCGCGAGAGGGTTCATGCGCGTGCCACATCAGCGGTTGCTTTGTCACGCCGATCTGTAAACTGTCTTCACGCCGGTGAATCGTACTCAGCGGTGCGTGACACAAGGGGAAGTTGAAAATGTTTTCAGGAGGCCGGCGAGACCATTTTTCGACAGCGCTACTGCAGAAGTGCGACTGTTTCTGCAAACTGAATGTCACGGCGCTCGTTCGCTGTCTGTCAGGCAGACAATGGGCGTGTGTGTGTGTGTGTGTGTGTGTGTGAGAGAGAGACAGAGACAGAGACAGACTGAGGCTGAGAATCGCAGTGATACCAGACTGGTCTGTCACAAGTGTGTGTGTGTGTGTGTGTGTGTGTGTGTGTGTGTGTGTGTGTGTGTGTGTGTGTGTGTGTGTGTGTGTGTGTGTGTGTGTGTGTGTGTGTGTGTGTGTGTGTGTGTGTGTGTGTGTGTGTGTGTGTGTGTTGGGGGTGAGGACAAGTTAAAAGGGCAACAGGAAGTGATGGTATGCAAGCAACCCCCCCTCGATGTTAGGGTTGGGGTCAGTGAATGAACATTGTCACAAAGAAAGAGGCTCTGACAGATTCTGAGCATTGTTTGTAAAAAAAAAATATATATATATATATATCTGTCGGGACATTTGGCAAAGCAAAACCAATGTCCCAGAGATGATATCAGACATGCTTTTACCAGAGCCATTTGACACATCTTTTTAATCTAACAATATAGCAAATTCTGTCACGATAATAGTTAAAATGCAATCGGCTGATATCTACGACTGTTTACCCCAAACAGGGACCTGGGTATGGCTGCCCTGTCCCTTCCATCAACCTAAGACCATTGACAACATCAAAGCTGCAATTAACCGATTATTGTCATTATTATTCGACATGTTAATACTTTCTATATGAACTGATTTGACAAAGGAATGTGAGGAAAATAGCTCATATCACAATCTCTTAAGCCCGAGTTTAAAATCAGTATTCATTTTGCTGTGAGATATGATAAAAAACTACAAACACCCGTAGAGACTCGGCTCAGAAATGACGCTGACACAATGACAGCCCTAGACAATACTGTCATTTGACCCTTTCTTTGCTTTTCCCAAAGAAGCGATTAGACGCGACTGTATTCTTCATGAGTCCCTACTGACCCATGTTCCCGCGGAGGTGGAGGATATCCTGTTTGTGGGAGCTGCGGCCGTCATCCGACCTCGGTGAATTAGACAGGCAGGTATTGCGAATCAGCTTCACATGCCTATTAGATTGACATTTAATGCTCTGGCGGTCAAGGTCAACATTATTCTTCATGGTGCAATAGGAAGAGCTGAAGTTTGCCGCCGGTCGTTTTTTTTTTTTTTTTTTTTTTAAAGTCACCGCGGACGTCGGTTGTTTGAATTTAGCCAAGAGCGACGCTGAAGTTGACTTTTTCTTCCCCTTAATGCGGTGGTGGGTGGTGAGGAGGAGGAGGAGGAGGAGGAGGATGATGATGATGATGATGATGATGGTTGCCCGCCAACAGCTCCATCATTCCGTTTGTACGACGAGAAATGCACTCGGCCTTCCCCCTATCACCGCGAGTCAAGTTGCTGGTTATCACCGAATATCACGTGCAGCCTAACAATTTGATTATGCAATCTGTAGTCGATTTCAAGAACCTTCCGATTGTATGTGTATCTGCTGTCAACGGAGGTGTTCCCCATGCGTTGGCATATTCCACAATATTTGATTCCATGCTGTAAACTTGACCTTTGACGAATGTTATTTAAAAAAAATCAATACACCGCCAACCTACACAGACACTACTTCACTAACGTGTCGCGGGTGTAATAAGAGGTTATAACATGCCCTCTGGGGAAGTGTTTTTAAGTAGGAACAGCTGATGTAGACATGTCAGCTGGACCAGTGAGTGACGTTGCTCGATAAAGGATGACGTTTGTGTTAAAGAGGGGGAAAAGATACTTTTCCTTTGCATTGCAAAACAATGTACTTTTTCTCTCTCTCTCTCTCTCTCTCTCTCTCTCTATATAATCGCTCTCACTTTCCCTCTGCCTCTTGTTTCCATGAGTTACAGTTTCATGTTTTCTCTGCCGCAACACAAGCGCATTGTTTTGCACGATCTGTGATTTTTCGGAGAGAGGAGTCAAAAAGGTCAGAGGTCGGGCGAGAGCGGCGGTGCAGTGTAAACCACATTCCAGACGCGCACACACACACACACACACACACACACACACACACACGCCGCGTCGTGTACACTACGCAGGTGTTTCCTGTTCAGATATGATGAATCACGCCGTCTTCCTCCCCTGGTTTCAGCCGGGCTTCCTTTAGCTCTGGTCTACCTCCGTAACCCCACAGGAGGAATTGCAGTCGAGCGTGAGCGCGGCCCAAGTCGTAACAAAGGGCCCACGAGAGCGGCAGTGCAGTTGGATCCTGCGTTTGCAAGAAGCCACACAGCCGTCAGTGTGCGGTGGCGAACACAAATATATTCATTACTCAAACGAGCAGCCCTAGTCGATCACAGATGGGAGTTTTTACGTTTCCTCTGGAATTCATTAAGGCAAGAAAAAGCCAAAGCAGCCAGTAAACACGGCCTTTGCTCATAAAACGCTCTGGGCTAACGGATGCTGGCTGTTGGGGGTTTTTTTTGCGTCGTGTAGAGTCTCCAAGTGAAAAGTGGTGAAAAGGTGTTTTTTTTCCATCTTCTGCACTGTGACTGCAGAATCGATGTGTGTTTTCCTGTGTTTCACAATCGACACTGCATTAGCCTACTTAACAAACTGCGAACGGCGGCCGCCGGGGTAAGGTGACCCCTCGGTGGGCCGGGGAAGATGTATTGACGGAGTCGCGGAGAGTTATTACCCAGCTCTGCAGCTCCCCTCGGCCCCGCGCAGCATTTTAGCATATTTCAGCTCATCGTTTTGGCTTTAGGGGCCCGAGACGTGAGTAGATTATGAGATAAAATGAGTCCCAGGGAACAGATAGTGGTTTACCACTAGCGGGGGGTCGCAAGATGAGAAATCAATTTGCCAGAAAATCAAATTAATCCTAAAAACGATAAGAAACAGCGTATTTTTCGCCATAATTGTTACAAAAGATTAAAAAGAGAAACATATCGTCAGCCTCTCTGGTTTCCTTTGTCCCCACGTGACCCCTAAGGTGATTGGGACAGATCGGTTGCAGCAGATCAATTTACAACACCGCAGGAGACGTTACGACGGGAGCTCGTGCATTTTTTTTTTGTTGCCATGTAGATCAAATCATAGACCTCTCAACTGCCTCACGTTGTACAGAAATGAATCCAAACAATATCGGATACTGGGATGCCGCCATCTTGCGCTGGTGATGTCACTTAGAGTCCAGATCAGCAGCGATCATGGAGAGGTGTCGTGGTATGGAAGTCCCGCCTATACGCAGACTCGACCAATCATGAGTCAGTCTCAGCTGTCGACCGTGACATTTCACCCCATTTTTATAGCATCGAACAACTAACCGGAACCAAACTTATTAGAAAAACACGAATGCTTGAACATACATCGGTGTGATAAGAACTACCCAAATCTTTTTTTTTTTTGGACATCATCTTTGAGTTTTCAGTTTGGTCCATGTCCCATCTGATGACGTGGAGGGGGCGGGGGGGTTTATGGCCTATACCGCAGCCAGCCACCGGGTGGCGATCCAGATGTTTTGGCTCCACTTTTGGCGAGCTGTCATGTCGTCCATCTTTACATGCAGTCTATGGTTCAAATCAATATCCTCTGTGTTAGAGACTCGTCACCCCCCCACATCAGAATGGGTTGAAGCATACAGTTATTGTCGGGATCGTCAGCTGAAAAATTTTCTTTGTTTCGTCTCCGTTGATGCCAAAGTGGTCGGACGTGTCGATTTAGTGGACAGCCTCTGTTCGGCCCCTTGGTTTTCAGTCTGCCCCTCCCTGTCGGCGGTGGACTGCTCATACCCCATGTCAGATTTTAATTGGCCTCTCAACGACTGCGTGCGCGTGCGTGAATCTTTGCTCTTCGGGCTGGTTTGTATAAAAATCAAACTTAAGTCCAGTTCCTAAAATGGCTCTCGGCCTCAAATGTGCTTCAACGTCTCGTCTTGTTGATATCTTTCGGATCTCCGCGGCTCATTAGGTCTTTCACGCCACACGCCGTGTGTGTGTGTGTGTGTGTGTGTGTGTGTGTGTGTGTGTGTGTGTGTGTGTGTGTGTGTGTGTGTGTGTGTGTGTGTGTGTGTGTGTGTGTGTGTGTGTGTGTGTGTGTGTGTGTGTGTGTGTGTGTGTGTGTGTGTGTGTGTGTGTGTGTGTGTGAGTGAGAGCGTGTGAGCTTCTGTGAGTCAGCGTACCCAGGCCCGTCTGCCTCGCTGAGCTGCGCTCGCCACAGGCCAGAGCTTATGAAACAATGTCATGATGAATGTGGTGGTGGGACGTGAACCCGTCGTTTCCCCTTTTTTTTTTTTTTTTCTTTCTTCTTCTTCTGCGACTGAATGTCTGCGTGTCTCCCCGCGTTGTGTCGCCTGTTTGTTGATTTTGCCCGGTCGCTCGGCGTGTGTCGCCCGCCCCCTCTCCGGTTCTCTTGATCACTTTCGCATGCTGTCTTGTGATTCTTTCATGTGAGTGAATGTCACGGGGGGACGGGGGGGGGTCAGTGAGCGGAAACGGAGCCGCGGCCGCCGCAGCGGCGGTTCGGTGTTTGTGAGCTTGTTTGTCTGCAGGTCAGCGGCGAGGGTCGCCTGGGCTGCTGACATCCACTGCAGCTCCTCACCCATTCTTCTGTGCTAATATTATATTTACCAGTATAGTAATAACACCCTAGTTAATGAAAGAATGTCCTCAGCCACGTGGATCAGTCACATCTGCCCAATTATGTTGCACGGAGATGCGGCACGAGTTTATACTTTCCTCCTTGTTAGCGACACGCCACCGTCACTGATGTCGTCGAAGGCTCGTCATCACTTTTGCTGACCAATCGCAAAGTTGTTTATGATCCTCTGTGTCGTCTGTAATCACTGAGGTGCAGTCATTCTTTGATTATTGAGAACTACTCTGAAAGACTTTAATTGAATTATATTACTTTTACTCTGAAATGTTTTGCAGCTGTGACGTTGTCTCATTACCTAATATCCCTGTAATTCTCCATCATTGTATTATTATCATCATTATTATTGTCTCTCTAACCTCAAACTCCTCACCTTCCTTCCTCTACGCCTCTTCCTCCTCATCTAATCACCTCCTTGGCCTCTCTCTCTCTCTCTTTCTCTCTCTCTGTAGGAGATAAAGAAAGACGCGAAGAGGGATGCAGGACAGGCCAGCATGATCAGGTCTGACCTATCAAACGGCAGGGCCAGCCCCGTGTCCGACCCCAGCGCACGGCCCGGAAGGAAAGGTACTCGCCTCGACTTACACACAGACGCATACATTCATAAGTGGCGGCGGTGGTCATAGGCGGCTTTGAGTCGTCAGGCTCAAAACATAGATCCTATTAGTGTCTGGAGGGGATCTGGGTCAAGCATTCCTCGCCCAACGTCCGACTGCAAACGTGGATACGTACACACGCTCACTATTCACACATGCTCAGGGGAGGGGTCAGAGGGGAGTCATGGGACGAGGGACTGCTGACATTTCCTGTCGGAGCAGACAAACAAAGAGACGCAATCTGATGAATGGGAGACACAAGGCAACTAGAGAAGAAAGAGGTTAAATGACCACAAATAGACACAGAATGATCACGAAGAGACACTAAATGACCGCAAAGGGATACAAAGCGACTACAAAGAGATGCAAAAGGACTATGGACAGACACACATGGACAAGGGAAACAATGACCACGGAGAAACAAAGTGTAGGAGACACAAACCGACAACAGAGAGACAAAAGATGACTAAAAAAGGATATGCGAAATGACCAGAAAGAGACACAAAATGACCCCAAAAGACACAAAACAACTCTAAAAGATGCAAAAGTACAATAAGGGGACGCAGAATGACCACAAATTGACCACAAATACACAAAGCGACCAGTAGGAGACACCAAAGGGCTACAAAAAGTCACAAAATGACCCCAAAAGACGCAGAACAACTAGAAAAAGATGCAAAAGGACTATGAAGAGACACCAAATGACTAGAAAAAGACACAACATGGCCACAAACAGACACAGAGCAACAGTAAAAGTTGTAAAACAACTACAGAGATGCAAAGCGACCACGTGACACTCCACCACACTGCTGGAGAGGCGGGGGCTCTTTAACGCGGCCATATTACATTGAATAAACCATTTAATCTTTTTTTTTTATTATTGGCTATTATTCTACACACTCTTTAAATGTGAGTTCCTGAGAGTGTCCCAATCCGTCCCTGCACATTCCTGCATGAGTGGTCACATATACCGACTGACATATGGCTCCTTAAAAAGATAAAGACGTGCGACCCCTTGTGGACAAAAGGGGAACAGCACAGTCAAATCTCGAGGGCCCAGCTGGTGAGGAATGAGTCGAGGGGTGATGAGAGACAACTGCAAAGGCCAATGGCCAGTGCTAGTTACACTGTCTCCTCGTTGGAAGGTCAATGGTCATCAGCGTGCTCCGCCACGAGGGCTTCTAATAAGTCAGGGGACACCTGCCCACTCACTGTCAGTCATGGATTATGGACGTGAGCTAATAATGTCACATAAATATATCTTGTAAGTGCTCTTTTTTGCGTGTGTGTGTTGCAGGGGAGCAAATCCGTAAGCGAAGGTGTAAAGCTGCTTTCAGCTACGTGCCTCAGCATGAAGATGAGCTGGAGTTGAAAATAGGAGACGTCATCGACATCATAGCAGAGGTACTGAAAGGCTGATTACACTCGCAATGTTTTTCCTTTTTCCCCATCTTATTTGCCTCCTGACCTCTTGTCCACTAGAGGGCACTGACACGTTATATATTTTTTTATCTTGGTCATAATTCTTCAATAATTAAATTGAAAAAGAAACCAAATTTGGGAAAACAATCAAAAATCAAATGTCAATCAGGCTCATATGAAGAAAATATGAGTAAAACATGCGGTTGCAAGAATAATATTATTTACATTTAATGTTTTGGTTTGGAAAAAAAAAAATTGTATTTTTGTTTATGCATTTTGGAATTTGACTATCCATTTATGTGCATTTGTTTTAATGCTCCAGGGCTGTATTCCTGTTACAATCATCTACATACTGTTCTGTTTATAAGAAGGAATAATTCCTGGCAAATCAAACGCTAAACCTTTGGGTTTTTGGGGATCGGAGGGCGTTTGTCTTGCACACATGTGCATATGCATGTGTATTCATCTGTATCAATATCTATGTAAATTTATGTATGTGTTCAGGTTGAGGAGGGCTGGTGGGAGGGGCATCTCAACGGGAAGTCTGGAATGTTTCCCTCCAATTTCACCAAGGAGATCGTGACCGAGTCCGACGCGCCCGCCACAGACACGCCCACCTCGCAGGAGGAGCTCCGCAGCGGCCGCACGAGTGAGTCTCAACCAATCAAATCATGGGGGGGAGGGGGGGGGGGATTTGAATCAATCATTTTTTTTTATTCTACTAAATTGACATTGTGTGTGTAGGTAAGGACAGCCCAGGCAGTGAGAGCGATGGAGGAGACAGTCGGTCCGAAACGGGGTCGGGAGAAATCCAGCCCAAGAAGGTAAGTGGCCGCGTGCAGGGCGGATGTTACGAACAGATGCTCCTACAGCACGTGTCACACCTGAGACTTGTGCTCCTCGTGCACTCTGTGTTCTGCGCACGCACCGAAACAACAAATCCTGCACATTGTCTACTCGCGCGCTCGAAAACCCCCAAAGGACGGATGCGGACACGGACACGGACACGGACGCGGACACGGACTCGCTCGTGATCCCGTGAGAATATTGGGCAGTTTAAAGAGACAGATTTTGATTTCCCCTCAGCGACCGGAGGAGACCAAAATCAGGCATTAAAAAAAAAAGAAAAAGATGATTAGGTTTCACGTTTGCCAGGTGAGGAGAAACATGAGTCCAACTCAAAGCTGAGTTTGCCGCCGTTTGCCGTATCCACTTAGATGACAAACGTCAACGGCCTTAAAGACACGAATGTGGTCGTGCTCTGTCTATTTATCAAAAGCTGTTTTGCTTTCTTTAATCCACTCTGTAGGTCCGGGGGTTTGGCTTTGGCGACATCTTCAAGGACCAGCCCATCAAGCTCAGACCTCGCTCTATAGACGTCGTCTCGGAGGCGGACAAGGCGAGTGGCGAGCGCGCTTGTTTTTTTGGTTTTTTCCCATACTGTAGTTGTGAGCGCTGTTATTGCCTCTTTCCCAATCGAGGGGCCAATTTCAGTTTTTATCACATCGTTTGAGATGTCACAATAACGGCTCTGCTCCTCTTTGGCAATGAGGTGTCTGACGTCAGATGGTAGTGATGCAGCTGGTTGGAGCTCAACCACGCTCATCCTCCACTTTCGCTCGTTCCAAAGGCGCTGGAGCAGAAGTGTCTCCCGTCGCATCGAACTCGCCACGTTCACAAATGGCTTGGCTCGGTGTCTTGTCGTATCAATGATCTGCTCTCAATCGTCGAGGTTTCAGCTTCTCGCCCGTTGGCTCGCTCAGCACAGACCTTGCCTCCGTATCAAAATGTCCAAATGAAGATGTCAAAGAACGGCTTGTTGGGCAGAGACTCCGGCGGCGGGCGCTCACTTCGTCCGGGGGCATTTGTCCCTGAGCCCCCAGCTACAATGACGAAAAGCGTGACATTCTTCTTCTGTCCGTCCGTCCAGTCCGTCCATCTGAAATCTGGCCGCGGTGTCCGTCAGCGGTGTCGCCTTCGCCCCTTATCGTGCACTGACAGTGGGCGGTCTCCTCTGGGGCGTGCGTCCTGAAGGACACGCTCGTTCACCCCAGGAAGAAGATATCTTTTATTGCCCTGCCTGTAACCGTGTTCTTTACCTTAACTTTGACCCTAAAACTAAGTCATGACACCAAAATTGTCCCAACGGCGATGGGTTCGGACCGCATTTTATCAACACACAGCGCAGGGCCCGTCTTTCTATGTATAAAATGTCTTGCTGCTATAATTACTTTCATAGTGACTGAGTGGCGACGGAAGGACGTCTGAGTCTTGGCTCCTCCCCTTCCTCTGTTTCGGTTACACAGCGGAGGAAGTGGTTTATGTTGACACACACTAACACACACACACACACACACTCACACTCACACACAGACACTCACACACACACACACACACACACACACACACACACACACACACACACACACAGACACTCACACACACACACACACACACTCACACACAGACACTCACACACACACACACACACACTCACACTCACACACAGACACTCACACACACACACACACACACTCACACACAGACACTCACACACACACACACACACACACACACACACTCACACTCACACTCACACTCACACACACACACACACACATCCTGCAGGGATTAGACGAGCAAAGCAGAAGTGAGAGCTCCACAGGGCAGAAAGAGAGAGAGAGAAGGAGTGAGAGAGGAGGGGAGGTTATACAGTTTTTCACTGACGTTTACATATTCTCACACACACACACACACACACACACTGTCTCCAGCTGCCTGCGCTGATGTAGCAACGCCTGTCTGACTTTAACTGAAGGCAGACGAGAGGACGGTAGGGTCAACTTCTCTCTCATTCTCTTCCTCCCTCATTTCTTCAGTTGAAGTCAAGTTTTCCCTTCGGCAGCTAGATTTACTTTTACGTCCCTGCTTCCTGTGTGCTGGCATTTGTTCTTCTGCTCGATGTGGGCTGCTTGGCGTGACGAGGTGTAGTTCTGGCTACGGAGTGGGCGACGAGGGAGAGGTGCCGTTCAGGGTCGTGAAATAATTGGTGCGTTCGGTGAAGTCAAGTTTTTCTCATTGAAATCACAAAGTGAATAAGGAAATGAGTGTGATAAGAAGGCAGAAATTGCAAAAGTCCTGCGCGTAAAATCGAAATTATTCTTACCAGAAATGTGTATTTTTCGACCGGCTTTTGTCGTAATTTTGGTGAATTGACCGTTTAATGCTGTGCGCACCAGCTTTTGAACGTGTGTGTGTGTGTGTGTGTGTGTGTGTGTGTGTGTGTGTGTGTGTGTGTGTGTGTGTGTGTGTGTGTGTGTGTGTGTGTGTGTGTGTGTGTGTGTGTGTGTGTGTGTGTGTGTGTGTGTGTGTGTGTGTGTGTGTGTGCGCGTGTGTGTGTGTGTGTGTGTGCGTGCGTGTGCGTGCGTGCGTGCTGAAGGATGTTTGTCAGCCTGTCCTGCTGTTCTGTTGCTTTCATGGTGAGACGAGTCTCTCTGCTCCCTAATGAGACTCCGGAGGAGGTGACGGTCTCCTTCCGGGACTGGGGGGGGGGGGGGGGGGAGGCTGAGTCACGGGAAGCCACGTCAACTATATATATTTTGCCGGCTGACAATAACACTTTGGGTTGTGTTTTGTGCCGGTGTGCGACATCTTTGCGTTTCCACGCCAACAGGAGGAGAAGTGTCCAGTGTTTTCCTCCAGAGCTCTTTGTCTTTGTGGTGAGTCAGAGTCACTCGGCCTCGATACCGTCTGACTTTACAGTCGAAAAACAAAGTGTGCCCTGTCATTTGACGTAGGGAGGTAGCGGCTCCCAAAGGCAAAACGTTCTGAACAACTTCATGAATGTATGAAACACGAGCCTTTTTGGTGTAACCTGGATCTTGGACCATTGGATTGGCTGATTCCCAATGTGTAATAGAAAAAAGGTCAATACCTCGCCCCCTCTGTGCAGGTTATTGATCTTCTGGTGCACCAGTACCGTTTGGTCACTGTATTAATTAATGGAAAGTTTATATTTAATATTTAATAACTCTCCTGTCGGTAACCCTGCGAAGGAGATGTCCCCATCGCTTCCTAAAACCTCCTCAAGTCGCCCTCTGGTTTTAGTTATGGAGGCTTTAAGAAAATATTTATACTATCAAACAGTCCCGGTATTTGAGCCCCCTTTACTAAAACCAGGGGATTATTGTGGGTTTATTAAACTTGGCAAATACAGGACTTTTTTATGCTGAAAACAAATGGACTGTGAAGAATAAACAGGAGTTGTATTTTTTCACACTTACAGGTCAATTGACCTATTCAGGTCATATTGGGCTGAAGGACTTTTATAACTGGAAACCAGTTTCAAGTTTCAAGAAAAGGGAAAGAATCCCTACTTTGGGAGCCTGACCCATATCCTCCTGAGAACAGAGGCATCTATGTGACCGATAATGTGTTTGCTGTACTTCAGTTTCACGCTCTGAACCAAGATAAAGTCAGATGACTCCAGAAATAAAAAAAAGAAAAGAAAAGAAGGAAAGGTAACGTTAGAGCACCAGTTTAATCATCGTTGTTTGGTCGGAGCCGGCGACGCCAGCAGACTCAATACGCTGATTAAGAAAGCTGGCAGGAGGTGAAGCTGTGGGGGAGATGGAGATGATGCACAACAGCTATTCATCATGGATAAACAGGACTCGGGAACCACGGAGACGCTGGATGTCTCAGGCAGAAGTGTTGAACACAAGAGCCCAACATGTAGCGAGGAGATTTCTTGTCCGTGTCGCGGATCAACCAGTGGTCAGTGCACGGCGTCCAACAAACCCTCTCTCTCCTGGCTATATCTCCATAGTAACACTCCCTTAGAGTGATGTCGTCGTCGCCCCGCGTCCGTGAGACTTCTGCCCAACGATTGTTTCGTCTTGCCGTAGATGAGATGACCTCGCTCGGTGCCGGAGAAGACCCGCCCACGGAGACTCCTCAGCACACGTTACCAGGTCCCCGTGCGCATTATCTGGCAACTGATTGCACATGACTGCGCTGTTTCATGTCAAATTCACACGTTGTAGGGCCCCCCCCCCCCCCCCCCCCCCCCCCGCCCCCGCCCCGGTTGAATTTCCTGCCCTCGCACTTTTTTTGCGAGCGTGCAAGTTGACAGTTGGGTTTTGCAGGGACGCGGCGGTGGAACGGCAGGAGGTGCAGCGAATGCAGCTTTGAGGTATTAGGGGGAGGTGTCTCCCAAGCCTGAGAGAGAATCATTTCGGGGAGGGGACGGGACATTTCTCTTTCCAAAATAGGAAGCTGTGAAATTGTGTCCTAAAAGGAGCTTGTGTCACATTTGGTCTCAATGGAATCTTTTATTCGACGGTGCTCACTCGGCGGCATGTGATCGTCTCGGTGATACTGTAGTGATGTCTCAGGGCTGGTGGCACCACATGGGTCTCATTAGGGAGGGGGGGAGGGGGGGGGGGTGTAGAAAGAGGAGAGAAGCTGGTGACGGCAGGCGATGTGGGTCACAGAACAGAGCTGTATGTGTGTGTTCGGGACAGACCGGGCCCTGTGTGTGTGTGTGTGTGTGTGTGTGTGTGTGTGTGTGTGTGTGTGTGTGTGTGTGTGTGTGTGTGTGTGTGTGTGTGTGTGTGTGTGTGTGTGTGTGTGTGTGTGTGTGTGTGTGTGTGTGTGTGTGTGTGTGTGTGTGTGTGTGTGTGTGTGTGTGTGTGTGTGTGTGTGTGTGCGCTCTCTCTCTCCTGTGAAGGAGCCACCCCGGTTCCACAAACACTGTCGAGGGATCCACTCCAGCCCGAAAACAACGGCTCCTTTTACATCCTACACACACACACACACACACACTTAATCATCAACTCAGCTCCTTCGGTTTTTCTGCTAAATCCGGTCTCATCCTCTCTAATTGGCCGGTGAGATCGGAGCGGAGGGACACTCTGCCGTTCACTGGGGAGAAGTGGTTGTTTCCATTAAATAGTTGTTTTTGTGAGGCTATTTTTGGAACTATGATCGGTAATTATTTATCATTTCATTTGTGGAATTAGTTCCATTTTGCCAGATTTTGCGCGGCTGGTTTTTGCCTCTAGTGTATTTCTGCCATGGTGACCTAAGTGTCTGTTTTCCCGCTGAATAAATACAATCATTGATAATTGACATCAATTGATAAACTCCACCAGTGTATCAATTTTACGAGGACCAATATATCATATCACTCAGCAGGTTTGAGTGCATATGCAGGTACGAGGGCGAGGTTTGGTTTGAACGTGTGTGAAACTCACGGCTGTCCTCCACTTGTCCGTCCTGCAGGTCAGCGAGGGGAAAGCAGCGAGTGTCGCCGCTGAAGCCATGAAGACAGAACCTGACGGCAAAGCCAAAGGTAGGAAGTTCGCACCAGACTGTTGCGTAGATGAGGCTGCTTGTAGAAAAGCACAATATGAAATAAAGAAGGTATGATATGACAAACTTGTACAAGATTATAAATTGGAATAGTTCCCTTGGAAACTACCTCCAGCCTTGCGTTTGACATTCACTCCTCTACTTGTCCTTTCCACAACATGCCTCAGTTTGTACATCACTTCCTGCCTTTTGGGTAAAACACTTCCTTTAATTCTAATAGAGCATTGTTGGATATTATCACAATATTAGGACCCCCCCCCCGGATGCATTCAGGTGCTCGTGACAAGCCCCGACATCCGAGATTGTTGGGAGAACAATGTCGGGAGGAAAATCTAACTCAGAACACGAGAAAACATTCAGATTCTGCCAAGAATAATGTGAATTAGATTATGGAGTGGATTGGCTGAAGCACACATAACCACCATGAAGGTAGATATATGTTATTAGATCTTGGCGCTGTCAATAAGGGAGGATTTAGCAATTTTTCTTTTTTAATTCATCATATAATAATAATAATAATAATAATAATAATAAATTTCATTTATAGTGCACTTTTCATTCAAAAAGCAATCCTAAAGTGCTAATATAGAAAAGTTATGTACAATTGTATAGAAGCTTTAAAGTATTTAAAGACAAGCATAATGACAAGTTCTCTATCTGTCTTCTTTTGCACTCTAACTAACTGAATACACCATTTTTTGTTAATTTTCTTATTAGATTTGACCTATTATCCAAAATTAACATTATAATTATATATATATAATAAAAATATTAGCAATTGCAACATTAGCATTGTGTAGTTTAATTAATTGGTGTTGTTTTTTTTAAATAAAGTAAATTTAACGCCCGCTGAAATTATTCTTGACTGACAATCGGTGGTGTAACTTCTCACCTTGCTGCAGCGACGTAGAAGTCAATGTTTCCGCCGAGCTGTTGTACGACTTATCTCCAAGCATTTCTACACCTTTTTCTTCTGATTTATTTTTATCGGAAGATTTTCTTACAAAAACTTAATTTACCGGTGATTTCATTTGAAAACGCACGCTCTCCACGGCCTTGTCTGACGTCGTCTCTGCTCTGATTGGCTCCCAGGGCGGGAGCAGTGTAAGGTTCTCTTCCCGTACGAAGGACAGAATGAGGACGAGCTGTCGCTCAAAGAGGGGGAGGTCATCAACATCATCACCAAGGTAGGTCAATACGTCTGTGTCTGTGACTCGACTCATCAGGCGTGTGTGCGTGTGCGTGTGCGTGCGCGTGTGCGCGTGCGCGTGCGCGTGTGCGTGTGAGCGTGAGCGTGTGCGTGTGCGTGTGTGTGTGCGTGTGCGTGTGCGTGTGCGTGTGCGTGTGCGTGTGCGTGTGCGTGTGTGTGTGTGTGTGTGTGTGTGTGTGTGTGTGTGTGTGTGTGTGTGTGTGTGTGTGTGTGTGTGTGTGTGTGTGTGTGTGCGCGCGCGCGCGCGCGCGCGGGGGCCTGGGTGTTTGCATCATTTGGTTAGTCGCATTTGTTTGTGCAGGTCAGAAAGAAGGGAAAAATAAAACAAAACGTAATTTGCATCCAGGCACGCACTTAATGTACTTTGCGAGCATTTAAACCTGTCTGTCGGTCCAGGAGTGCGCGGACGCAGGCTGGTGGATGGGGGAGATCGGAGGGCGGCAGGGCGTCTTCCCGGACAACTTTGTGAAGCTGCTAGATGTGGAGAAGGAGGTAATGTTGGCGCCTCGACGCACACACACATACACACACACACACACACACACACACACACACACACACACACACACACACACACACACACACACACACACACACACACACACACACGTGATATCTGTTTACCGTGACGTTCGGAGGCTGGAGAGTCTCGGAGACGTGACGGATTCCTGAAGCGTTTTGTAAATGTTTCTGCGTCTGTCTGTCCTTGTGTGTGTGTGCGTGTGTGCGTGTGTGTGTGTTTCCAGAGACCAAAGAAACCGCCTCCTCCCAGCGCACCTTCATCCAAACACACCACAGGTAACACCTGACATTTTCTTCTTCTTCTTCTTCTTCTTGTATTTTTAAGTTCTGAGAGAAGAAAAGTGAGGAAGATAAAATCAAAAGAAAAACTCAAACTTTGTAAAAACCCAAACAAACTCTGACCTGTAGAGAAAAGGTCTGAGGTGAAGAAGGTTCCTCCCGAGCGGCCTGAGCATCTGCCCCAGAGAGACCAGGAGCGAGGTACAGTGTGCAGTCGGCCGGCCGCGGCCTGCTTCCGACTTCCTTCTGATCCGTTCCGCTGGCAATGGACAAAATAACCAACTAACACGCTTCCATATTAATAATAATCCATCTTTAGGTCCGCCGGACTCCACAAGCTATATAAATACAGTCCATAAATACAGTCCATTTACAAGGAGGGAGAGCGAAACAGGGGCGACGGGGCTGTTTTCAAGTCGCAAAGTGAGATGTTGAAAGAACTGGGGGAGAAGGAAAAAAAAAAAACCCCCAGAAGAAAAATCACTTTCTGACGGTCTCTTGTCGAGCGAACGGAATAAAGCTTTGATTGAAGAAGTGGCGTCGTGCACCAGGAAGCTCTGGGCACTGCGGTTTTCATCTTGACAAAGGAAGTGGCGCCGACGTTTCTGCATGTGCAAAATCAAATGGTTGGTTTTACTCATTATACCACATAGACACACGACGCAACTGCTTTTCTTTTTGGTAATTTATACATTTATACTTTTTTTTTTTATAAATTGAATTCATATAGAAAAAGGAAAGAGGTGATAAAACACTGTTTCAGCAAACAAAGAAAAGGAAGTCGGGTTAGAAGGAAGTGTAAAATCTGTCAGATTGACGAAGCAGCTTCCTTCTATTCCCACTTGGACTGTGAGTTAAATGGTTTTACTGTTTGTGTAGAGAGGATGTTCCTAAAACCACAAACTATACTGATTAAAAAATTGAAATCATCTCAATCCATTAGAATCTTTTCGCCCACTCACTCCCCTTCAGGCCTCTGGTTTATTTCCGCAGCTTCTCTCCTCCTTCTTCTTCTCTCGTTCTTTTAGCCTGGAGCAACCTCAGACCTTTTTCTTCTTCTTCTATTTAACACATTTGCTCAAACTGCTTTCGTCCTCTTGGGTCAAATTCAGTTCATTTCTGCTCCTGCAGCTCGAGGCGTCGTCGCTGGCCTCCCTCCACCTGACCTCACCTTGCTCTGAATGTGTGTGTGTGCGTCGCACATTATCTTCTACGTGTTTCATTCGTCTTGTAAACCTGTTTTTTTTTTTTATGTGTGTGTGTTTTGTTTGTGTGTGCGTGTGTGTGTGCGTGTGTGTGTGTATATATGGGTGTGTAGGTGAAGAGGTGAAGGTTGGAGACATCCCCAAGCCCTCCCTCCCGTCTCACCTTCCCAAGAAACCCCTCCCCCCAAAGACAAGCTCCGCCTCTTCCTCCCTGCCCCCGCGGCGTCCCGAGAGACCCCCCCCTCTAGCGTCAGTACACACTCGCGCACACACACACACACACTCACACTCAGAAAACATCCACACACACCCTGAGCGCCCCACGTCTAACGTTGTCGTATGGTTTACCTGCCCAGGAGTGAAAGCCCCAAGTCTGAGGGCGGGGCTTCGCCGCCAGATTCCGCCCCTGACAGGTCACAGGACGCCGGTGAGTGCGATCGCCAGCAGCGCCGACCAATGAGATTCAGCAACCCGGTGCCTCGGTAGCAGTCGGCGCGCTCTGTCTGTCTTTTGCGTGCGAAACGTCACCTGCTGTGTGTCCGCTTGTTTTCAGACATGGACCTGGACGCGGTGGTTTTGTCGACGGAGAAACTGAGTCATCCGACGGTGTCGCGGCCGCGAATCACGGACCGGCGGCCCCGTTCGCAGATCATCACACCCGTGAGTGCGTCAGCGGTCGGCCGGACTCTTACGAGAGCTCTTGTGGCCGTGTCACGTCTCCATCCTACATGCTGATTTAGAGCGTGTTTCAAATATGTATTCACAATGACAATTTCAAATTTACAAATATGTCAAATAAAATGGACCTAGAAAGGTAAAAGTTTTCTAGCTATTCTGTTGTATTGTGCTCTAATTTAATGGAGGAACCACTTACAGATGCGAAACACTGAAACAAGTTTCGGCTGCTACTCGTGAATATTCACATTCATTATTAATACATTATTGTTTTTGAGTACAATAAAATGCGCTAAAATAGTAAGAAATGTGTGTCACAACTTCCAGAGCCCAAGATGACGTGTTCACATTATATTCTCTGTCAGACTAACAGTCCAAAAAATGTAGAAATTCAATTTTCGTGAGGATGCAGAACATTTCATTTGATAAGTTTGAGCCAGTCAATCCACAACTAATTGACGATTGTGGGAAAATCACAAAAAAAAAAAAAATCACAAGAGTTAGTTGTCTATCTTGGTGAAGCTTGAAGTATCTAGCTGATTGTGCTTCCTTAAATTTTTTTTTGTTCATTTTTATCAAGCTGTCGTTTCTTTCAAGTTGTGAATAGACGGTTATTGATTCATAACTTCTGTCTAGTCTGCAGTTTTATTCACCGGCTGAGAGAAATTGATCCTCCATCTGCGGAGGAAACTGATATAATAGGAGCAGCGCCTTCATTTCTCCGTCTGTTTTCCATCTCGCAGTCTTCCCTGTCGAGTATCGACCTGGACTCGCCCGCGGCGGAGGACAGGAAGGAGAAGGAGCGAGCGAAGGAGGAGCCGGACGCCGTTCCTGCCCGATCCGTGGACGTTTCCCTGAGGAAAGGACTTCCCACCGCCTCGGTACGATCTCCACCTTTTACCCTTTCGTCCAGCAGAGGGCGCCACACCACTGATTTTCCAGTTTCTGCCCATGTCATATATCATAAAAGATTCCTAACCTGACTAGAAGTTGTTTAGATGCTTTACAACTCGAGCAGAAGATTAATATGAATATTCCTAAATGGTTAAAGTCACTCTTGTTGTTGTTTCTGATAGGCACCGGACAGTAAAGCACCACTGCCCGCCAAGCCCTCGACCCTGACCCCGCCGAACTCCGCCCATCGCCCCGCCTCGCCGTCTTCCTCCTCGGGTCTGAGCCCCTCCCCCGAGCGCCGCCACTCGCCGCTGACCTCCCCGACGGTGGAGGAGCTCAGGAGCCAGCTGAGGGACCTGAGGACCTCCGTGGAGCTGCTGAAGGTCCAGCACAGGTGTGTGTGTGTGTGTGTGTGTGTGTGTGTGTGTGTGTGTGTGTGTGTGTGTGTGTGTGTGTGTGTGTGTGTGTGTGTGTGTGTGTGTGTGTGTGTGTGTGTGTGTGTGTGTGTGTGTGTGTGTGTGTGTGTGTGTGTGTGTGTGTGTGTGTGTGTACATGACAAGATGCTGACATGTTTTGTGTGTGTGTGTGTGTGAATTTCAGGCAGGAGATGAAGCATCTGACCAACGCGCTGGACGAGGAGAAGAAGATCCGTGTTAGTTTACAGGTGAGACTCGTGAAGGACAGATTAGAAGTTTTATAATATACATATGAATTCCATATTTAATACAACTCAATTTACAAGATCAATGGGCAGGACACTTTTTCTTGGCAGTGACCGAAAAAGTTCTGATATTATCATAATTTGTTTGTTGGTACTGTACCTTCTTTCTCTTATCTCATCTAATGACACGAGTCCGTCCCACCTCTGGTTATTCATACTTATAAATCCAGATGTTTTTGCTGGATTATAATAAAAGTTCCTGTTTCGCACTCATCCGCTGACCTACCGGTGGCGATGATGCACCAACATAAGCAGGGACGAGTAAAAAATTTTGATGTACACAATACATGAATTTAAAAAAATAATATTTTCAAATGTTTTATCGGGAAGGAAATGCATGTAGTTAGATCTACAGGATACACAAAACTGAATGTAAACATAACTGTTGTTGACAAGATGACTATTGGCATAACTTTATCTACAATTATTTTTATTGATTGTAATTGTTTCAGTTATTTTTTTAAGCAAAATACCAAAGGATTGTTGGTTCCACCCTCTCAAAAAAGAGGATTTGCTGTTGGACAAATAAAACACTTTTAAGATTTTTCACTATTACCTGACTTTTACAGACAAAACAAATGGAAAAAAAATACTGGATGGATTATTCAACAATTTAAATACTCAATTTTAATTTACAAGACATCCTTTAGTAATGCTAATTATCAAATTGACCAAAAAACAGTAAATGTTAAGTTATTACATCTGTGAATGTGCTGACTGTGTGTGTGTGTTTGTTTTACAGATGGAAGTAGAGCACATCAAAAAGAACCTGTTGAAGTAGGGACGACATCTTCCTCACCGGCTGCACACTGGCCAGTCCCCCCACCCCCCACCCCGTCGGAGGCCGTCATTTGAAAATAGATTTTCACTTTTGGCCCCGAGACACGTCGGCCGAGACGAGAAGTTTGTGCCAAACGATCGTCACGATCACCATCAGCACCATGGAATCAGCCACCTCCCCCCTCCTCCCCCTCCTCCCCCTCCTCCTCCTCCTCCTCCCCCTCCTCCCCCTCCTCCTCCTCCTCCTCCTCCCCCTCCCCCTTCCTCCTCCTCCTCCTCCTCCTCCTCCCCATCATCCTCCTCCTCCTCCTCCCCATCATCCTCCTCCCCCTCCTCCTCCCCATCATCCTCCTCCTCCTCCTCCCCCTCCTCCTCATCATCCCCCTCCTCCTCCCCATCCTCCTCCTCCTCCTCCCCCTCCTCCTCATCATCCCCCTCCTCCTCCCCCTCCTCCTCCTCCCCCTCCTCCTCATCATCCCCCTCCTCCTCCCCATCCTCCTCCTCCTCCCCATCCTCCTCCTCCTCCTCCCCCTCCTCCTCATCATCCCCCATCCTCCTCCTCCTCCTCCTCCCCCTCCTCCTCCCCATCCTCCCCCTCCTCCTCCTCCTCCCCCTCCTCCTCCTCCTCCTCCACGCCGCCTTATCCTGTGTTTACGTCTTTATTTTTTACTTTTTAAAAAAGAGGCCTCTCTGCTCAGTTTCGCCGCGACCTCGTCGCAGCTCGCCGCGCCGCCGGTACTGACTGACCTACGGTGACAGAAATGGAACCGCGGCGGCCGACCTCACTGGTACTTCATTTTTGGTTTGTGAGCGCGTGTTGACAAGTTGGGACTCGACCCTCGGCCGCCCGCCCGGTTGGCTCAGACGACCTCTGTGCTTGTTCTGTGGCCTTGGCCTTTGATCCGGGTGTGTGTGTGTGTATGTGTGTGTGTGTGAGTGTGTGTGTGTGTTTCGTTTTCCACCCGTGTGAGGACTGCGGTCGTGGACCTGAGGTCACTTTTGAGGCCCATCATCATCATCATCAGCAGGAGAGTGTTAGATGTTCTGGACACAATGTGTTTGATGCTTCTGTGGTTCACTGCAGGCAGGTCATTTCGAAGCGTCAGCCATTAAACCACATCAGCCTATCACTCACCTCCTTCCCTTCCCAGTGTTCCACTTGTTCAAGCACATCCGACCGACATGACAAGTACAAATACTGCAGGTGCTATTTACAGGAGCGTGAGACAAGAAAAAACGATATCACTCTCGATGGTGCGTTCACACACACACACACACACACACACACACACACCGAACGCGCTGTGAGCCCCCCCCCCCGCGATGAGATCACGTACAATGTCCGACATGAAATTTGCGTCATTCGCATCACTCGTTCGAGTTCCAATATTTCAACTCGAGTGGAATGTTCGCGTGACGCAAAATCGCGAAAAAGCCAATTAGCGCTGAGATCCCCCGGATGTCGCCGACGTCCGAACCCTACGGAGAAAGGGCGGATATTCTCAGGAAGAAACACGACACTTTTTGCGTCATCGGCTTCGCCCATTCGAGCTGAAGTATTTGAACTCGAGCGAAATATTCGCCGCCGCCACGTCCTCGCCCGACAGAGAAAAGGGGCGGATCTTCTCGGGGCGAGACCCCAAATTTGCGTCATTACCTCGCGCGATGCGAAGGCCAATCAGCGTCGAGATCCTCGGCCAACGGCGAGTTCACAGGGCGGATACTCTCAGGTTGTGTTCACCCGCGCAAGTGAAGACAAATGATCCGGCGGCCAAACTTGCGCGAGCAACGCGCCGTGGGAAAATTCGATTCGCTTTTTTTTTTTTAAATTGGACGCGGCATCATGTCTGTGTGCAAGACGGCACAAGACGGCACAAGACGGCACAAGACGGCACAAGACGGCACAAGACGGTTCTGTCCGAACGTGGCTCGCGAATCGATTTGTTTGACCGAGGATGAAAATATCAATTTGACAGTTTTTTTTCCCCCCTGCTCACGTACAAGAAAATAGCCTTGTGCTTCTTCCCCTTGCAAATCCTCAAACTGTCACTTTTACACCTACGTGTTTTGTTTTTTTTAATATACGGATAAAACGAAAAGAGATATAGCTCGTTTCCGGACAGAGCCGGGATTCATTTAAGTACACGTCACTGCGTGAACGTTCATATCTATGATATGTCGAGTGTATAACCTTGGACCAAAACACATCATTTTGACATTTTTTTTGCTGTTGCTTTTGCACTTTTGTATTGTGACTCATAAAAACAGCTGTGCCGATCGCATCTCATCCACCACGCCGAGGCGCGCGAAGCGGGTGAAGGTCAAAGTTCAGGACGGGGTCGAAAAAGTCCTCACAAGGTGAAGGAAGATGAAACCACGCGTGTGCATGTGTGGTTACACGTATGTTCGCCTCCCTTTCATACACGTATGTGCACAGAGTCTATGGCAACCCGTCACTGTGGCCTTCCTGCTTGACTCCAAATCTTTCTTTCTCTCTTTCTTTCGTTCTTTCTTTCTGTCACACGACAACAAGGAAACGGCGACAACTGAGGCTACAAGTTGTTTTCTTGCCTCGGTCCTGTTTCTCCAAGATAGTGATAAATATATATACTTTTATATTTCAGTGTAATAAAGATGCTATTATGTACTGGTATGTGCATTTTTTTTTTTAATATATATTTTTTAAATGACAAACTTTAAATTGTCTCCTGGTAAAAAAAATCTTTTGTGTGCGACAGATGGAAACCAGACGTGTTCTCACGTCACTGAGGTTCATAGTGAACAAAGGGAGAAGTGAAAGTCCAGATTCAGTCATACTTTCCAGCAAACGTCTCTTTTTTTAGTCCTTATGATTTCTCAATCTCCAAAAACATCGGACCCTACAATTCCCATATTGCAAATGCTCCTCAGATTTGTAATTTATGCGATATGTTAATAATCATTATCAGTTTAATGATATAATACGTGTTTCTTGTAGTTTCTTTGTTTTCACAGGTTGAAGTTGAGCAATTCAATGTGTAAACTCGAACTTTCTTACCAAAACATATTTTTACGCAGCTGTAATCAACATTTTTATAGAATCAACGTTTCAAATAACAATATTATTATCATCATCATGATGATAATGTGGGAAAACGCGAAAGGTGTCGCTCACAGCGATGAACACGACATTTACCAGCTGAATCTTCGGCTCATGGAGAATTACCTCATTTTGTAGTGGCTGTAAATGTTCAGTTATGTTTCCCCCTCTCGTCTCACATAGTTTGTTTTCAGAGAATAAGCATCTCACAAGAATTTTGAACGCTGAAGAACCAGCTTTATCTTCCCCTGGAGTCGGCGGATTAAAAAAGACAGGAGCCTGAGTCCAGAGCAATAATAATGTTGCTCCATAACTGCTGCTTGTGCAAATAGGCGACAGTTGTTAATATTGCGCTCACAAGTTGTTTATACTGCCCCCAGGTGGCCGAAAAAGTCAGTTACTGCAGGTTTAAGGAAATATTAAATTATAAATCCTGAATTAACAGTTGCACAGCGGCCAAATATTGGAGATCCTCAAGAAAAAGTTGCAGCACGTCTCGAAAGCATCGTTTAATTCATCCTATACTTTAATAATGATTCTCCCTATATTTGCATTTGAACCATAGACAATAAAAGCCATGCAAATGAGATATATGTGTTGTCCATAAGTGAGTATTTAATATCTATTTCCCCCTATGCTAGATACATTTACTTAACTTGAAAAAAGGAATGAAATGATTACTCCTGTGGTAATTTGCTTCTTATTAGGAAATATTACAAATCCTATCAGTGCTGCCATGGATATTCAGGCACTGACCCCACTGTGGCAACGCACGTGTCCCCTGCTCTGTCACAGAGTGGGGGATGACCTCTGGCAGTCCGGTCCACCGAGGCTGTGTGGCTTCAACCCAATGCAGGAACAGTGCGTACATTTTATGAATTAGAAAATTCATATACAGAAATAGGCCTGGATTTAAAAAATTAAAAAAAAATGCAAGGAGAACAAAAATAAATTTGGAACGTTCATAACTTAAGAAGGCAAGACTTGATTCTGCACAATAAACAAACCGATGAGGATATAAAATGAATTAATAGGCTTTAATCCCGCTGATGATTTTTATTGGCTGCTAAGAGGACGACTTGGAATAACTTGGCCGCTGCTGCGTCCGGCGCGTAAAGGACACGGATTTTATATTTAGACATCCAGAGATAACATTTCAGACCGTGGCCGGGGACCTGATGGTTGTGTCCTGGGAAACAAACCACCGTGTCCCTGTGGGGAGTTGCTTCAAATGCAAAAAAAAAAAAGGGATAGAGAGCCAAATTATAAAGAGAATAAATTGGATGTTGTGGATGTTGTCCCCCCCTCTCTCTCTCCTCCCTCTGTCCTCATCTCCTCCTCCTCCTCCTCTCTCCCGGGGATCTAGTCGGATCCAGTCTAGGGGGGGAAGCGGGGCTTCCTGGTGCGAGATAATCGGCGGATGATGTTGGTTAATGAGGTGGAGATGCGGGGGCACACACTCCGACGCGCTCCGCTCCGGCGACGCCAGGTGCGCAACAAGTGAAGCGACAAGGAGGGACAAGGTGGGGGGGCAGGGGGGTGGGGGGGGGGGAGACAGATTAAAGCAGAGAGGTGGAAGGTAACCGGAGAAGGAAGGAGAGAAAAGCACAGGACTCTCCCCCCAGGTTCTCGCTATGGAGACGGGGCAAAGCGCGCAGGTCGCCGACATGGGAGGAGAGCACTCCGCCGGGCCGAGCGCGGTGGAACGGGACCGGGGCGACGTGTCCAGCCCCAGTCTGCCGTTCAAGCAGCGCTCCCTGCGGGTCGTGTACGTGCTGAACGACGGGCTGAAGTCGGTGATGGCGAGCAGCCCGGAGTCCGGCGCGCTCCAGTGTCTGCAGCGCGCCTGCGACGCGGAGAGCGCGCTGCTCACCACCGTCACCTTCGGCCGCCTGGACTTCGGCGAGACGTCGGTGCTGGACAGCTTCTACGATGCAGGTGCGTGCGTGCGTGCGTGAGTGTGTGTGTGACTCAACTTGTTTGGAAAAAGTCGCCCGATAGTTGGTCCAAAAGTTGCGTCCACGGCGCGTGGAGCAACGGTTAGACGCGCACCTCAATGCTGAACCAACGGATCGTGCCACCGCGCAACACGCACGCTGCAGAGCTGCGGGGCCACGGTGTTATTGTTGCGTGCGCATGCATGCGTGCACGGCTAAGCAGTGACCATATTATAGACTCCAAAAACTGTTCCTGCAAGGCTGCATAAGTGAATTATAACTGAGCTCACTGGGGGTTCAATGTTGGACTGACAACAGAACATTGAAACATATGAATGATTTATTGTAATAAGCCTCGAGTGAATGGATGAATGAGCCAAGCACGTTTTCATGTCCAGCAGCTCCACGTTTACTTGGAGGACTTTGTGTCGGTGCCTCCTTTGATTCATGAGGGATCTTCTTTACCATGTGATTGGCAGAGCTATTAGAGATCTTTAATCCATGCACCCTGTACATTCAGTACTTGTGAATCCATAATTACAGGCTCTAAACCAGGACTACACCTCAGAAGGACAGGTTCTTCCTGTCAGCAGACAAGCCCAAATATTTGTATTATCCTTCAACAGATCCATACCTGTCGCTATCCTCGGAGGCCAATGTTTCTTGGAATTTGCAATTCATAAAAAAAACTCTAAAACAAACTACCAGCTCCAGGAAAGGATTACGTGCCACATTTGTCCTTATCCGCTCATAATGCAGCAGAGGAACAAACTGCTGCAGGGAGACATGACGAGCTCCTTTTGTCCTGATGCACATTTACATTTTAGGAGGCTTTGATTAAACTCTGCCTTCTCATTTGTACAAAGAAATGCATCATATTAAATGTCAAAATGTGCTCTGAGAGGCCTGGCGTTGTTATCTTTCATCCCCCTCTTGTTGACCGTCCTCCATCCAGACATCGCGATTGTGGATATGAGCGATGTGTGTCGGCAGCCCTCCTTGTTCTACCACCTGGGCGTGAGGGAGAGCTTCGACATGGCCAACAACGTCATCCTGTACCACGACACCGACCCCGACACTGCCCAGTCGCTGAAGGTACACGACACACACACACACACACACACACACACACACACACACACCTGCTTTGAATTTCCTGTTGGTGTGATCAGAGTTCATGGACGCCATACCTTTCGCGCCTCCTTAGAACAAAGTCATCCACCCAAGTTATTTACAGACGAGTGCGAGTGCGAGTGTGTGTGTGTGTGTGTGTGTGTGTGTGTTTGTGTATGTGCGCACACTGTGCTGCCAGGGGGAAACAGCTGCTTCAAGTAGTTATGTGGCAGTGTAACTCAAGAGCACAAACACACACACACACACACACACACACACACACACACACACACTGTAGTTCTGTTGCCCAAATCTATTATGACAGGCTTTTTTTTGTTGTATCTCCTCACAGGACATGGTGGCGCAGAAAAACACGGCAAGTGTCTGTGTGTGTGTGTGTGTGTGTGTGTGTGTGTGTGTGTTTCAGTGTGTTTCAGTGTGTTTCAGTGTGTTTCAGTGCGATTTTTGTGCACAGACTGTCTCGTGCTATTTGTGGAATAATATGCGTGACTGCTGTTTGTACATGCTTTCTCTTGCTGTCACACGCACACACACACACACACACACACAGACACACACACATGCACACACATTCACACACGCTAAGTCATGTGTGGCAGGCTCCTTTAACGTACCATTCCATTATAAGTGGCTATTATTTATAGCAACTGATTTTGTGTGTGTGTGTGTGTGTGTGTGCGTGTGCGTGTGCGTGCGTGTGCGTGGAGAAGGCCTCTCGTGCTCCAGCATTAGGTTTTCCCTGGGTTCAGTTGCCTCCGGAGTACAGAGGCTCTGGACTGCGCAATAAAGTAGGTTCCGTGCTGCACCAGAGCATGCTGGGAGATTCTGTCAAAGACTAATAATAATTTCAATAACAGCAAAATTTGAAAAGAACGGGACTAAAACCACTGACCCCCCTCCCAGGAGATGTTGCGTGAATGACAAATTAAATCCCATAACAATGTGCAGCGCCTGAAGCCAAAGAGGGATAGAGTTAGAGTTGATGAACACGCTTCATCTTGTGTCTGGATCATGATGGTATCTTCATAAATACACTGTATGAAATAAGCAGATTGAATTTTGTCATGTGCAGTGCTCATTTTGAGTTATTTCGCTACTGATCTTATCCAGTGTGGTGAACAATAAGTGCACCTGAAGAATAATAAAGATCTGCTTAAAGGCCCGGGCTGGTTCCCGGCGTAGCTCCGCCCGGTTTCCTGACGACGAGGCAGAAAGGGCAAATAAAAAAGAGGAACAAAAAATATATATAAAGAGGAAACGTGATCGTCATTAATACGCCACAGATTGGACGAGCGAGAGGCAATAAGATGTTGGAGTTTGCTTGTGTGGCTTGGTTTTGTGTTGTTTGTGGGTGTTGACAGGAAAGTACGGTGGCCCTGAGGTATCAAATCACAACGACAAATGGGAAAACACCAGAGGTCAAACAGACGGAGTTTTTGTGTGATTTGCCGTGGTGATTGGCACTTCGGGGCCACCGTAGGAAAAGGGAGTGTCACCGCTTGTGTTAACCTTTGCTGTCGCCAGACGATCTCAGTTGTGAACTGATTCTCCCTTCGATAGTCACTCTCTACTCCGCTTGTCTCCTCTGCTGTCTCCTCCCCGCCTGAGATCCTTTTAGAGCCTCGCATCATCTTCAGCATCTGACACAGGGCTTGTCTTTGTTTGCCTTCACTTTCTCCGTCCAGGCCTCCAGTGGTAACTACTACTTCATCCCCTACATAGTGACGCCCAGCCACGAGTACATGTGCTGCGAGAGCGACGCCCAGCGCAGGGCCAGTGAGTACATGCAGCCCAGCTGGGACAACCTGCTGGGGCCGCTCTGCGTCCCCCTGACGGACCGCTTCACCAGCCTGCTGAAGGACATCCACGTCACGTCCTGGTGAGAGACTCGCACACACACACACACACACACACACACACACACACACACACACGAGGAAATCCAGAGCGGTCGGTCGCCGCTGCTGGAATTGAGTTTAAAAATGCCCAGTGTCGGAGGAAATCTTGCCCCATAGCATGCATCATTGGTTTGCGTGCGGAACCATCCTGTATCTTGTAGATAACAGGAAAATGATGATAGTTCTTTTCAACAGGACATTATTAAACTGTGTGCGAATGTCAGGGGACGGAATGAGAATGGGATTAAAGATGAGAATGGAATGAGATGGAAAGTGGAAAATGTGGGTACCTTGTGGGGAAAACCTGCAAAAAAACCATGAGCCTCATTTGCAGCTGCTCTTTTGTGGCAGTGTTTAAAAGTCGCAAGGGGTCAAAGAATACTATATTTAAGGCGGGACACCAATAAGATTTTTTCGCCCACTTTTCCTCATTCCAGTGTCTCCCTTCACACCCGTCTCTGCTACCAATGTGCAGCGCTTGCTTTGTCTTTTCCCGCCTCACCTGATCCGTCTCTCCTGTCGCCGTGCCGTCGTTTCGCGCAGCGCCTCCTACAAGGACACCCTGCTGAACGACATCCGCAAGGCCCGGGAGAAGTACCAGGGCGAGGAGCTGGCCAAGGAGCTGTCCCGCATCAAACTCCGGATCGACAACACCGAGGTCCTCACGCAGGACATCGTCATGAACCTGCTGTTCTCCTACAGAGACATACAGGTACGGCGTGGCGCCACTCGGGCGGTAAAAAAAACCAACAAATATCTTTTGCGATAATGAAACGCCGAGCGTCATCCGCTCCTATTTTTTTTTTTAAAACCAGGACTACGATGCCATGGTGAAGCTGGTGCAAACCCTGGAGATGTTGCCGACCTGCGATCTGGCAACGCAGCCCATGATCCAGTTCCACTACGCCTTTGCCCTCAATCGGTAGGGCCCACGCAGCAGCCGCATTCAGACTCTTTTACTCTCATACGCTCGCAGTCACGGCCCATAATTTCCCCACCCCGTGTCTGCATGAGTGCAGGAGGAACAGCCCCGGTGACCGGGAGCAGGCCCTGACGGTGATGCTGCAGGTGCTGCAGTCGTGTGAGCACCCGGCGCCGGACATGTTCTGCCTCTGCGGACGCATATACAAGGACATCTTCCTGGACTCGGACTGCAAGGACATGAAGAACCGAGACAATGCCATACAGTGGTGAGGGCTGCATTTCGCCGTGGCCCGACGCCGCGTTCCCGTTGTACCTCGGAGCCCTCCGAGTCCCGAGGTACAACGGGAACGCGGCGTGAGTCTATTCATTCGCCCCCGCGTCTTCATGCATGTGCCGCCCTGCTCCACCCCTTCAGGTACAGGAAGGGTTTCGAGCTGCAGCCGACTCTCTACTCTGGCATCAACCTGGCCGTCCTGCTCATCGTGGCCGGTCAGCAGTTCGAGAGCTCCATCGAACTGAGGAAGATAGGTGAGAGGAACCGCGAGTTCGGAAACTCGGAGCAGCCGGAACGAATCGGATTCACGCATTTTTTCACACGCGCCGGTTACTTTCAAAGGCCAATGCTGTTTAGTTCACGTGCTCTAATTGGCGGTGCCATCTTTGCCTCGCGATTTGTTTTTACAAAAACCCGTTTACGATCCTACAGGCGTGAGGTTGAACAGTCTGCTGGGGCGCAAGGGTTCCCTGGAAAAAATGAACAACTACTGGGACGTGGGGCAGTTCTTCACCGTCAGCATGCTGGCCAACGACATCCCCAAGGCCACGCAGGCGGCCGAGAAGCTCTTCAAACTGAAGCCGCCGCTCTGGTGAACACACGTTCTCTTTAACAAAGCCTGGGTGACAGTCTGAAAATGGGGTGCTCACTTGTATTTCAAGAGGTAATCAATATAGCTAGTATTATATATGCATTTGGAGGTGTAAAAGGACCCTAACGAAATCCACAGTGTCCTCGCCATCTACGAATTTAGCTAAAGCTAATGAAATGATTGATTTTGTAAAATATCAGTCATCTTTTATTAGCCACTAATAACGTATTGACGAAGGCGTTATTAGAAAGTTGCACCCTTAAAGTTTCAGTCTGACAGCTCAATAGGTAATCCTCATTTCGGCCATTTTGGAATTTGGGATAAATCTGCAGATCCCCTTGTGATTTAGGGTTTTTAACTCTTTCTCCCAGGTATTTGCGGTCGGTGGTGCAGAACCTGCAGCTGATCCAGAGGTTCAAGAAGCAGACGGTGGAGCACTCGCCCCTGCGCGAGAGACTCAACTTCTGGATGGACATCATCGTGGAGGCCACGCAGCGCACCACCAATCGCCTGCGGTTTCCTGTACAAACACACACAGACACGCTGGAGATATTAATACGCACCCGGCCCTCAGGTACAGTGTTTCAGAGACATGCAAACTTGTCTTTTCATCTCTCTTGTTGTCTGTCCGTCGCAGGTGTTGATCCTGGAGCCCACAAAGGTTTACCAGCCCTCCTACGTGTCCATCAACAACGAGGCGGAAGAGAAGAACGTCTCCATTTGGCACGTTTCTCCTGCCGAAACAGTAAGAATATCACTTGAAGTGTGTTTTCAATTTTTACTTCGAAAACGCTGAAAATTTGTATAAAATTTGAAGCATTGCAAAAACTAAAGGTGTTTTAATTAAAAAAAAACTGAATCCAACAAAGTGCAATGGAAACATACAGTGAATAAAACATAATCCGCAGGAAGCAAGTGACTTGACAGATGAAAGTAAGATTAATTGGAATAATAATTTTAATATTTGCGTCACATTGATTTGCATATTTTTAAGAATTAAATTCTTAGTTAGCCTCTAATGCTTTTGTCCTGGTTGGATATCTGAGCTTCAAGAGTACAAGTGAACAAATTGTGTGCAAATTAAAAAAAAAATTTTCATTGCAGAAAGGGATCCACGAGTGGAACTTCACCGCAACGTCCATAAAAGGCATTAGGTACTGTATGGCTGAACAGTTGGAGGAAATTTTGCTAAGATGCATGTTGAATATTGTTCAGCCAATATTTTTATGATAAATTTTCACAAGTTGCAAAGTTATTTTTTGCATTTTCACTTTCACTTTAATTTTGGATTGAAAGTCACACGTGACATTTTAAATATCATAAGGTCATTCAGATATCATACATGATACCAGATAATATTCTATAATATATTAATAGCTGCATTTTGAACTGAATGACCACTTGACCAACATTTGTCCAATGCCCTTGTGAATTGGTCTTTACATGCACAGTAAAAACTTCCAATGGAAAGTTTGAGATCACATTACATGGAAGTGAGAAAATCACAGACAGAAAAGAAAGAAAAAACAACAACATTTTGATATAATACTCGGTCCAATCTGAATATCCCGTTGGCAGCATCAGCAAGTTTGACGAGCGCTGCTGCTTCCTCTACGTCCACGACAACTCCGACGACTTCCAGATCTACTTCTCCACTGAGGAGCAGTGCGGTCGGTGAGGACACACACCTCTAGACGTGTCTGTGTAGGTGTGTGTGTGTTTGTATCACAGCATGGCCTAGCCATGAATTGGAGATAATTATAATGCTTTTGTGTGTGTGTGTGTGTGTGTGTGTGTGTTCGTGTGTGTGTGTGTGTGTGTGTGTGTGTGTGTGTGTGTGTGTGTGTGTGTGTGTGTGTGTGTGTGTGTGTGTGTGTGTGTGTGTGTGTGTGTGTGTGTGTGTGTGTGTGTGTGTGTGTGTGTGTGTGTGGTTCAGATTCTGCTCCATGGTGAAAGAGATGATATCTGACGGGACAGGAAATGCTGTGGAGCTGGAAGGGGAGGGAGATGGAGACACCCTGGAGGTCAGAACATCGCTTTTTACATGAAATATCTATGTTTATAGCTCCGGTTGATGATCGTTAATAAAGAGTACATATGTGTGTGTGTGTGTGTGTGTGTGTGTGTGTGTTGACAGTACGAGTATGACACCGATGAGACGGAGGACAGGGTTGTGTTGGGGCGGGGAACCTACGGAGTGGTGTACGCCGGGCGAGACCTCAGCAACCAGGTCCGGATCGCCATCAAAGAGATCCCAGAGAGAGACAGCAGGTAGGTGTCGGGTGGATTTTTCTAATTCTTTAGATTTGGAATTACCTGAATAATGAAATGAGGGATAAATTGTCTTTGCTGTGGGAACCAGGTACTCGCAGCCCCTCCACGAAGAGATCGCCCTTCACAAGTACCTGAAGCACAGGAACATCGTTCAGTACCTGGGCTCCGTCTCCGAGAACGGATACATCAAGATCTTCATGGAACAAGTGCCGGGAGGTGCGTTTGTACGGGACAGAAAGATACGGTGGAGTATGCCATACCGTACCTGGGCAGGCGGGCAGATATTCTTGTGGAAGAAACTCATTGGGGACAAACTGTCTGTTTCTTTAGAGATCGGTGCTTGCTCGCCCCCCTCGGCCACTGGGCGGTCTCTCTAACCGCCTGGTCGTCCTCCCGTTTCATGACAGGTGTTGGACACTGCTTCTCTCCTTTCCCCAGGGAGCCTGTCGGCGTTGCTGCGGTCCAAGTGGGGCCCGCTGAAGGAGGCCACGATCATCTTCTACACCCGGCAGATCCTGGAGGGCCTCAGATACCTGCACGAGAACCAGATCGTCCACAGAGATATCAAGGTACAGCGCAGCGCCGCCGCACAAGTTTCACTGCGACTCTGGATCCTTCACGTCTTTACCCCCCAAACCTTCTGACAAGACTTCTATAACACAGACGTTTTGTAAAGATCTGGTACATGTGCTCAACTTAAGCCTCAGTACTTGCAAAGACCATACGGCGTTTGGTCTTTGCAAGTTTTATCTTGCTCCGGCTCCGACAACCTGCTCAAACCGCCCAACTCCAACTACCTGAGGTGTGTGTGTGTGTGTGTGTGTGTGTGTGTGTGTGTGTGTGTGTGTGTGTGTGTGTTTAATCACACTTTGTGGGAGTTCATTCAGATGAGCTGGGTTGAGTTTAAAGAAGAGGTTGGATTCTCAGATCTCATCCGTCTCAGCTGCTTTGCTGAATTTGCACAAAAACTCACGTCAACTTGGCATATTCTCTTTGATGAAACTGAAAACTGAAACTGAAAACGCTGTGAGAGGCAACAAGCTGAGAAAGATTGACTCCCCTTACCATTTTTTTTCACCGCAGACATTTTCACATTTCAGGTGGAAGTAATCCAACACTGCTGATGGCTCTTTTGTTTCTTTTCATTCAGCCGATCTACCGCGTTACGCCAGGGAGCGAGTATAATTTATTGCAGGGCCCTGTAAATAGAACCACTGAATAAAAGTCGCAGCCACCGTTAACGTTATTAATACCGACTTGCTGGAACAGAACCGCCATTAACAGAGTTACACCTTCGTTTTTTTTAAATCACTGCACATGTATCGGCATAATTTTGTTATTATTGCAGATAATGTTTAAAGTTTCCTCATTGTGAAATATATATACAATTATAGTAATATTTTAATTTGTCTGCCTGTCTGTCCATCAGGGTGATAACGTCTTGGTGAACACCTACAGTGGCGTCTTGAAGATCTCCGACTTCGGCACCTCCAAGCGTTTGGCGGGAGTCAACCCCTGTACGGAAACATTCACCGGTAACTTAACCACGCCAATACTTCTTGCAATAAATTGCCTATATTTTGCACACGCACACACAAAAAACACATGAAAACATGCAATTTATTTGTAGCTGAAGTGCCCAAAAAATCCCCCAGATTACAGATATTCCCAGGCGCTCCAACGTATAGGCAATATAAGAACAGCAGGTTTCCATCCAAACGGAGCCGTCGCTTTAAATCAACTTTACTTCCAGTTATGCAAATATTATTAATAGTCGGTTTGTTGAGGTTAACTGCATATTTTCCATTCAGTTGCCATTAAACTATTGCAGTAGAAGTAAGATACAATAAGCTTTAAAAAAGATAAGATAAAATAGAATAATCTCTATTACAGCAGATCAGTGGATGGTGAAAATAAGTCAAACATCAGTATAACATCCAATAAAAACATAAGGGAATATAAAAAATAGCAATATGACACACAACAGACACATGAGAAGATGATGTAACGATGTAAAGGAGCAAGAGGAAGTAGAAAACATGATGGAAATGTGGCTTCATGCATTTATTTGTGGGACTAATTAGTTTCCCCACAGCTCCAAGCGGATGTTTTCGTCCGGCCATAGTTTTCCGCCGTACGTACATTTCATCCGGCGACTCGCATTTCTCATGATTTATTCACTCGGTCCGTTTCCATTGCTCCTGGTGACGGATGGAAACGAAGACGTTTTGTACTTGGGGAACTTTGAGGTGTGAATCGGTGGTTTCACGGCAACATTATCAACATCAGAATGACGAGATCTTTCCGTGCTATATCGTATCACCAGAATAACTGTGAATAGAGCCACGTGAGGCTGAACAGTAATGACTCGCGCAGGATGAAACCAGCTCCACAAAGTGCTAATGCAGTCCGGGCAGGCGTAAGTGGAGTCGTAGAAAAAGAAATGCTGCAGTCCCGAGTTCCAGACTAAGTGCAAATATCAAATGACCCCTCAAAATATCAAGAGTCACCGTCGGCCTCTATGGAAACACTCGGTGCGCGTGCACGCGTACGCACGTGCGCGCTCTCTGGGCCATCTGGCAGCCGGCGGGCCGGCGAGGTGTGCAATTAGATCAGCTAATCAGGCGGAGGCAGAAGGGTGTTTACCTTTCATTAGCAGGTGTGTGTGTGTGTGTGTGTGTGTGTGTGTGTGTGTGTTTGTTCTCTCTCTCTCTGTTTACATCTGCATTGAGAGCACAAATGCCAAATCTGCTCAGAATGACGGACAAAATACTCACAGATAAAAAAAATAAGACAATGACCAAACGATAATCAGAATATATAACATATTATTCCCATAGCAACGTTCAGGACTGAAGCAACTCCAATCTCATGAGTCTGAAAGTTTCGAATTAATTTGCTGGATGCAAGTTACAGTCAGAGTTCATTCCCAGTGAGGATGGAAATCATCTTTTAATTATGACATGCAAACTTTTGCCACCTGTCCAGAAAAGGTCTTCTAACGTTTCTGTTTTTTTTTTACAGTAGCTGCTGCTAATCTGATAGGGAAAATCGATATCCCCAGGTTTACTATCACGCTGTCTGTGTGCAGGTACGCTGCAGTACATGGCGCCGGAAATCATCGACAAGGGCCCTCGGGGGTACGGGGCCCCGGCTGACATCTGGTCCCTCGGGTGCACCATCATAGAAATGGCCACCGGGAAGCCGCCCTTCCATGAGCTGGGGGAGCCGCAGGCAGCCATGTTTAAGGTCGGTCAAACGGTGACTCGGCGTATAACTATATCTATCTCGAAGTCTTTCTGTACACGGCTTTGATTTCCTAACTTTGCGCTCCAGGTGGGCATGTTCAAGATCCACCCGGAGATCCCCGAGTCTCTGTCGCTGGAGGCCAAGTCGTTCATCCTGCGCTGCTTCGAGCCCGACCCCCACAAGAGAGCCATCGCCTCGGACCTGCTCAAGGACACGTTCGTCAGGCACAACGCCAAGGGCAAGAAGAGCAAGATCGCCTTCAAGCCATCAGGTTGACAAACGAAATGCGCAGAAAATACGGCGTGATGCGATTCTGGGAAAGAGGGCAACGTACAGTGTCATCCACAACAAATCAGATCCGCCATCTGTCCTCATTTGTGTAGTAGAATTAGTCTACAGTCTACAGCTGTTCATGGTGTGTGTGTGTGTGTGTGTGTGTGTGTTTTTTCCCCCCGGCAGACTACATCCACAACGTGTCCCTGCCGGTGCAGTTGCAATGCGAGGCCACCGGGAGCAGCAGCAGCGAGCACGGCTCCGTGAGCCCCGACTGCGACTCCAAACACGACGTCTTCTTCGAGAAGAAGAAGAGCTCCGGGTCCGACAACCTGCTCAAACCGCCCAACTCCAACTACCTGAGGTGTGTGTGTGTGTGTGTGTGTGTGTGTGTGTGTGTGTGTGTGTGTGTGTGTGTGTGTGTGTTTCATCACACTTTGTGGGAGTTCATTCAGATGAGCTGGGTCAAGTTTAAAGAAGAGGTCCGATTCTCAGATCTCCTCCGTCTCAGAATTTGCACAAAAACTCACGTCAACTTGGCATATTCACTTTGATGACCTCATAAAAAACCCCTCTCGTGACAGAAATGTTTATGAATGAGAAAAAAAACAAATCACCGGAGGAACTCTTTCTCTTAGAGCATTAACAATGTGTGTTTCTGCTGACGAAATCCTGCCGGCACGGAACAGTTTGTGTGGGAAGATGTGAATGAATGTGCATGTGTTTGCAGATGTGTGTGTGTGTGTGAATGTGAGTGTGAATGTGTGTGTGTGTGTGTGTGTGTGTGTGAATGTGAGTGTGTGTGTGTGTGTGCTGGCAGGTGGCCTCATTGTGCTCACCGTGTGCTCCGCCGCCTTTTACAACACTGACATAATGAGGTCTGATCACTTTATGAGCTTCAGCTGGCGGGCTGAGCACACACACACGTGCACACGGCGTGCCCGCGCACATGGCGTGCACACGGCGTGCGCCGCTGACTCATGCCGCCGCTGCACTTTCCTGGGCACACACAGTCGCCAGGAGAGGCTTGTATCTGTAAATAATGCCCCGTCGTAAATCCATTGTGTGCTCGTTGTCTCGCGATTTATATCGCCGTGACATCACCGTGTGTGTGTGTGTGTGTGTGTGTGTGTGCGTGTATGTTGCAGTGTGCCAGACGAGGGTTCGGTGTCGGAGGACCGCAGTGCCCCCCCGTCCCCCGAGGACCGGGACAGCGGCCTGTTCCTGCTGAAGAAGGACAGTGAGCGACGCTCCATCCTGTACAAAGTCCTCAACGACGACCAGGACAAGGTCATCTCCAACCTCAAGGAGAACTACATCCAGGTGTGTGTGTGTGTGTGTGTGTGTGTGTGTGCCAGTTCGTGTGCTTTTCGTGGACCGAATCAAGTCATGTGACCTCCGCAGCGAGGACATTTTGGGAAAGTGCGGACATTTTTGCCGGCTCCTCACATTGTGACACACTTTCAAAGGCTCTTTTGAGAGTTGAAACCATAAACTGTATATAAAAACCATATACCATCACCCCGTCGTGTCTGAAGACTGTGTTCTCTGGATTGACCAGCAGGGGGCGACTCCACTGGTTGTGTCTGTAGAAGTCTATGAGTGAACTGAAGTGAACTTTTTCCTGAGGAGTTTCTTATTCAATCTCTAGTTCCGAGTCTTCTTCAGTACAGCATGATGTTCATTTAGTAAATTATGGTCACTTTAGTGTAAAATAGGCGATAAAGCACCGTGGTGTGGATACGGTGTGATTGACAGCTGGTACTGTCCAATCGGTGCATGGTTGCAGGTGTAGGTGGACGAGCTCTAAGTCAGGCCACACCCCCAATTCTACGTCTGGTTCCAAAAATAACAAGGTCACAACCAGAGACTCTAAATTAGTATCAGTTATTAGTTACCTACGAGTTTATCTTTACGTTCGATGTATAAATTTGCAGTTTGCTTTCTGACATACACTATAAAGTAACTTTGAAATTCAACTACTGTACATGAATCTGTCATTAAACCATATCACTAATAGAGTTTATATTAGGATCGTTGGACTTACGGGCTCAGTAAACATAAATCATGGCCTTGATGAAATTCAAATGATTTCTGAGTGTAAATGTGTACGTGTGTGTTTGCATATTTGTGTGTATATGTGCGTACAGGGCAGCGAGGAGCTCCAGCTGTCTGTCGAGCACATCAAGCAGATCATCTGCATCCTGCGAGACTTCATCCACTCCCCGGAGCGACGCGTCATGGCGGCCACCATCTCCAAGCTCAAGCTGGACCTGGACTTCGACTCCACCTACATCAACCAGATCCAACTGGTGCTGTTCGGCTTCCAGGACTCGGTCAGAACCGAACACACACGCACACGCACACGCACACACACACACACACACACACACACACACACACACACACACACACACACACACACACACACACACACACACACACACACACACACACACACACACACACACACACACACAAACACACACTGGCTCATATATCAAAATAGCTGATGTGAGCAAATGTAGTTAAAGATAATACCTGTTCAAATATCACATCATCTCTATGTACTATAGCAAGGCAAGATTTCTATAAAATGAATGATGACTTTGGAGTAGAAATAAATGTGCTGTGGATTATGAATGAGACACTACAGTGTGAATGTATTTGGCGGCATCTAGTGGTGAGGTTTTATATTACAACCAACTCCACTCACTCTCCTCAGGTTTTGCCAAAAATGATTTGAATATCTTTTCCTATCTTTATCTATCTTTTCCATTTCACAATTTCACCAAAACATTTTTTACAAAGTTTTATTGTTTCCCCTTGATATGAATTTTGAATTTTGATGGAAAATACACCACAAGGACTAAGTTGTAGAAAATATTGAAAGTCAACTGTGATAACTCAATGTGTTATGAACAAAAATGTCCCAGATTTCTCTGAATCATGAGTTGCATATGACAACACGCAGATTATGAAATGACATATTATAACATCAATATTAATAAATAAATGCAGAAATTAAAAATCATATACACAAATAAATAAATACAATTTGCGAGGAAAAAGGTAATTTCACTTCATTTTTTGTCCTTCATAGCAGAAGAGCTGATTTAGTCAAATTAACTTGTCGTGTCATTTCAGGCCTGTAGTTAATCTCTTCTCGTGTGTGTGTGTGTGTGTGCGTGCGTGCGTGCGTGCGTGCGTGCGTGTGACGCTCTCAGGTGAACAAGGTCCTGAGGAATCATCACATCAAGCCCCACTGGATGTTCGCCATGGACAACATCATCCGCCGCGCCGTGCAGGCGGCCATCACCATCCTCATCCCAGGTGGGCGCCCGCTCAGCCGCCGCCCTGCCTGAACCTTTGCCTCCACCTAGTGGACACGTGCAGAACTTTAAATATTTGTACAATGTCACCAGAAATGTAACCATGTATTGTACATTTATTGTAAATGTACAATAAATGTGCAATAATTTGTAATGGCCTTAACCCTTGAATGTAAGGCCGCATTATGATATATTCATGTTTAAAATTCCGGGGTATTTTCTACATAATAGTTTCAAGATAATTCCCTATTTCCAACCGACAGAGCTGCAGACCCACTTCGGCCCGGCGTCGGAGTGCGAGGGAGCCGAGAAGGAGGACGAGGTGGACGAGGAGGAGGCGGAGTTCGGGCCCGTTTTGGCCCCTCACGCCGCCGCCGCCGCCGACGACTCGGGCCCGCCGGCCGACCCCGCCCACTCGGCGGTCAGCGCGCTGACCTCCTCCGCCCACTCCCACGAGCACCAGCGCTCGCATCAGCAGCTGGGAGCGCAGCTGGGACGGCTCAAACATGAGACCAACCGGTAAACACACACTCGTAAAAAAAAAACCCCAACACTTTCAGCAGCAGCTGTACGCCTACGTGTCGGCGACAGTCATAGCCGGAGGCGTGACATTTTCCGTCTGATTGTCCGCCCGTCCTTGGAACGCAATATCTCAGGAATTTAAGTTTATTTATTTGTGTGTAGTATGAACATAACCCTGTATTTTTTATATTCAATTTGTTGCCTAGTCTTTTGACTTTATTTGCTGCAGTCACAAGTACATTGCTCTGGCGTGGGGTCGCTAAAGTTGATCTTATTCTTTCAAATTTGGCACAAACATTCGCCCGGACCTGAGGACGACTTGATGTGATTTTGGTGGTCAAAGGTCACTGTTGCCTCACGTCACATGTTTTTTGCGCCTTTACTCAAGCGTTCGTACGCTAAATACACTTTTAATGATTCACATCAAATGGATCCCCCCGCTGAGGTCAAATTCAGGTGAGCCATTGAAAGATGCAATCGCATACTTTCTTACACACTCACTTACACACACACACACACACACACACGGATCATTGCACATCGTGTGAACAGTCACGGTGATGAAATTCTGCTTAAATACGTGACTGAGGTGGAAGAGATGGAGGGAATGTGACCCTACAAGCGCACGCAGCACACACACACACACACACACACACACACAAAAACAAAACACTCACAAGGGCTTCAGGCGATCAATGGGCGTCATGGGCGGCAAAAAACCCACAGGATGATGACACACGCAGCTAATTGTTTGTGTGTCTGCGGAGTATGGAGCTTATTGCAACTGATGTCACTGTTGCTGCCGTGGCCCCCTGCAGGCTGCTGGAGGAGCTGCTGCAGAAGGAGAGGGAGTACCAGCAGGTGCTGAAGACCACGCTGCAGCAGAGGGCGCACGAACTGGACCTGGTCCGGGTGCGACTCAGGCCCCCGGGTAAACGCACCGGTCGGCCGACTCATCGATCCGTCGTCTCGTGCTGCTCACTGAATCCGTTTTTTTGTTTTCTCCCTTCCTCATAGACGTCTCACCTCCGTCCATCTTCCAGATCCCGGCGGATCACGAGCCCGACAAGCAGCTCATGGACTGGCTGAAGGAGCAGGGCGCGGACGCAGACACCATAGACAAGGTTGACGAATCTGCTCCGGCCGTTGTTCACATCCGCCCGCAGCTTCGTAGACGTATAGAAAAGTGTGTGTGTGTGTGTGTGTGTGTGTTAGTGGCTGTGAACTACAGTTGGTCCCTCTTGTGTTTTTTCTCTCCCAGTTTGTGCTGGAGGAATACACGCTGGCTGACATTCTCAACGACGTTACCAAAGACGACCTCCGCTGTCTACGTCTACGGTATCTGCTCCATCAACTCTGTGTTTCCTGTCTTATTTTAAAAGGGGTTCGCGGGATTAAAGACGCCCCCTCGATGGGTTTGCTGGTCGCCCCAGCTTCTCTAGGCCTCCATAAACTATTGAATAGCCATTTTGGAAAAAAAAGGTTGAATGCTCTCGTGGATTTTGAAGTGTAGCTTTCCCCGGTCGACATGGTTGCAGGCTATCTGACTGCGGAATCAGCTGTTGCCTAAGGGATCCGCGTTATGACACCTTGCAGGTTTCTTTTCCGCGAGACACCGGGCAGGTTTTTGCGGTTTGAGTTTCGTCGGGGCTGTTTCCACATTAGATACGTGTGTCCACGTCTTTTCTATCCGAGGCAATGTGCCGCCGCCGTCTCGCGCTCCCGTTTGAGGACGCCGGCGACGCGACCCAAATCGGCGTTTGCCATTTTTATAGTTTCAGCGTCAGATTCAAAGCCTGATATAAAAAATAAATAAATAAAAGCCAATGAAGTTATTTGTCCTCTAAGGTGAGGTGGCAGACAGTTGATTTTATCTTCCTCTTTGATAGCGTCCCGCCCCAAGCAGCCACCACTAACCCCCGCCCCTCTCCCCTCAGGGGCGGAGTCCTCTGCCGCATCTGGCGAGCCATCCAGCGGCACCGAGAGCGAGAGAGGCTGACGAGCGACGGACAGTCGGAGGACGACGCGTGATGGGACGCAGGGGGACGACGACAGACTCTTTGTTTTGCGGAAACATGCACATCCGCTCGCCGCCATCCACTCCGCACGGCCTCCTCTCTCTCTCTCTCTCTCTCTCTCTCGTCTCTTCCTGCGCCTCGCCTCTTCACGGCGTCGTCTCTGCAATCGTTCACACAGGGAACCGACTGAGTGGCTGCTCGCCCGTGCGTCTCCGCACAGAGTCCGACTTGACCAGACCAAAGGCGCTTCAGTGCCAGCGCTACTCTTTTTGTGCATTCGATTGTGTATTTAATATTTCTATTTAATTGTACTTGAGGATCTTATGAGAAGAAAAAAAAAAAAAAGCACCGTAGCAAACAAGGAATTCTTTCTTCCGTTTTATGCGATACCAGCGGTGTACTTGAAATGTTAGCGTTTCCAGTTTTGTGGCCTAAACTCTTTAAAAAAAAGTCCATTGAAAACGTATAGACACTCACCTGTAACACGAATGCACTTCCATGTATGTGTGTCACGAGAAAATGCTTGTAAATTGTGATTACATTTATTTTGGGATAACATGGCGGTCCTTACCAAACACTGTTTATGAGAATGGACAAAGTCACCGGGTCCGGAAAGTGAAGCCAAAGTGCCTGAAGCCTGTGTTCTCTTGAATCACCAGCAGAGGGCGACTCCGCTGGTTGCTCCTATAGAACGTTGAGAGAAAGAGACTCCGCTTCTCACTCGATTTGTAACGTTGATGGTTTCAAATCTGCAATACAGCACGATTGTCGACGATTGGTCTCACTTAGGGCAAAAACAGACGACGGAGCCTGGTACGCGTCGGGGCGCGGCTACGGTGTGACTGTCAGCTAGTCCCGACCAATAGATGCAGGGGGTTGCAGGTGTAGGTGGGCTCACAGCGGACCAGCTCTCTGGCACGCCCACCCCCCCCCACTGCTCCCTATATGGTCACTTCTGGTTCCCCTCGAAAAAACCAAGATGTCAAAATACCAGACTCAAGGCTTAATCACTTAACTCGCTGATTATGTTGCAGAAGTGAAAAAGTTTCTCTGTCCTTAAAACGTGTCTCACATGGTATCAGTACCTCAACCTACGTCAAAAAAACGAACTGCAAACCGTCAATGCGGATATTACATTTCCCCAAAACCTGCCAAACCGCCGAACTCTGTGACCTCCAGAGACCACTAACGCACACGCTGTCGACTGCTCAGGCCTCTGTCAGCCAAAGCCCAATGCCTTAAGTTTTTGAGAAGTAAAAGTAGCCGCGCTGAGATGATTGACTGAAACATGCACACACCACCACTGCCTTTATATCTGTGAGAATGTAATACATTAGAGTTCCTTGATATTCTCGATGAATTGGCGGTCATATGTCTCCTCTGTCTGTACCTGTGTTCAACTGTTAGATGTATGTATGTGCTTGTGTGTTTCCACAGTCGCTTAAACCTGGCTGCAATAAACCTGGAAATAATGGAGCTGTTGTCACCTGTCAATGAGGTATTTATGCGGGCAGCTATTGGAAAATCTTTTGGTATTCTTTTATTGGCCAAGTTGAGACTACAGTCTCGTGTACAACTCGGACGCTTTCATATGGTCTCTCACCTTCTGTGAAGAGATGGTGTCCTCATACTCGAGCGGGCGGTTTACACCAACCTAACCTTTCCGCTGTTCTTTGCCAGATTGTCCAAAAACACCTGAAGGTTGAGCTGAATCAACAATTCATTCATTATTATCTGGCCCTTTAAGCTTTCCCCCCCGAACCTGTTTGCCCAACCCTTGTGCATCATCACTGCCCACTATACTTTCACTTCCTCCCACAGCTCTGCAGATTTCATCACCTTATCTGGCTTCCCACCAGTTTTTTAGATTAGATCTAAGTAAACTACCTGTTGAGTCAAGCGTGCTGCTATCTGTGGCAGATAGCCTTGACATTCTCCTCAGCATTCCAGGATTGCGATCAGGCTCTTTGGAGGGAGAGTGAGCTAGTATACGTTTTACTTTCTGAAGACTTGCTTCACCCAAATAACCCCATTATATAGAATATGTCAAACCCAAAGACAATAATTCAGCTTTGTGAGGCTGAATTTAGGCCTCACAAATTTTTTTTTTTTACCTTTTAGCCAATAATTGCTGACATGCAGTCAACACAAAGTACAGGCGAGTTAAGGGATCAACCCGGGTCTTCTGGAGACCATGAATGTACACGGTAAATCGTCAAGTTATTGTTGAGATATAGCAGCCTAGGCCCAAAGTGTTAGACCGACGTTCCAAGATTGCCATCCATCTGTTTCCGTTCTTTTTCTTCTTCTTCTATGACAGCTAGGGGCCTCGACTTCCCGTGATTGATCCAAAAGTCCAAACCGTCCAAAAAGAAACTTGTTTCAGTTTGACCACCTCTTTTGGTCGGACCAAATTCTTTGTCTATTGGTATTGACCGTGGTCCGGGGCACCTCTCACACCTGCAAAAGAAAATGGCAGCCGCCGCCCCCCCCACTGTAAACAAGGTCACATGCCTGGACATTCCCACTTTTTATCGTCTGTTACTATTTCGAGCTCGTTGGCTATTTTTAGCTCCTCGAGGCTGAGGTGTAATGTGACTTCATGTGCGTGGTCATGGTCATCCAAGGTCCAGGTAAAAGGATGAGGCCACTACGTTCTCTGGAGTTTGTACCAGTTTTCCGGTTAGGGGAGGCTTATTGATTCAACGACTGTTCCGAGACATTCAGTGCCAGAGCCAAAAAAAAGGAAAAGAAATAAAAATGTTGAGAGCCATGGATGACATCAGGTTATTAGTACTGGTTATCGCAAGTTTGCCTTGAATATATATATATATATATACAGTATATATATTCAAATCACCAGCGTACCTCCCTCTCTGCTACGTGTTTTTTTTCACAACATGGCTATACAAATTACTGACAGAGCAGTTAGTGATTCATAAAAAAAGGTGTGTTGCTCAGAGGTAAATGTGCTTTTGCTGCTCATGTCTTTTTGTATTACTTATTCATCGTGCACACATTGTGTCAAAGCATTTGAGAAGAATCTGGCCGCACCTTTTAACTAGAATTATCTTTGACAATATCACACATTCTATGTGGTTGACACAGTCTTGAGATGGATGCATTCTGGAGGCAGAAATCACAGCTAGCACGTCATAGCTCTTATGAGGTAAATGAACCCGCCCCTGTAATGAAATAATTATCATAACTAACTCAATGACAGAGATTTTATTTGTTCTTGGAACATTTATACAGACGTCATCAGAAACACCAGGGACCAGATCAAACGTGTTTTTAGTAATTCATTTTTCATAATTTGTTTAAGCACAAATTAATTCTGTTAATTAAAATCCACCATACAAGCACAATAAACAGTATACTGAAATAATAAAGACTCAAAACCAACCTTGGTGACCACTTATGTGACGGTTTGCTGGGTAAAAGTCAAATTTGGTCTAAATTTGGTTGAATAGTTACATTGGTTTTTTTTCAATGGCGTTTTGCTTCAATCCCTAGTTGTACATGTAGTTGGAACATACTTTACATTTAAAGTACACCTTACTCGACCAATGTGGTTGGGCTTCAATTTCTAATTGGTGGGAACAGGAAATTCCAAGATCAAGTCAGGTCAGTGACAGTTGTGGCGCCGTATGAGGTGTATACGTAGACGAGAAGTGACATCCATACCACTAAGAATTGTGTCGTCACAAACATAGTTGACAACGAATGATGCCACTTTACTCCACTCATACACCCAAAGTAGAAAGCCACTTTACGTGGCAGCGAACCAAATTAAATAGATTAGTCAGCGAATACAGCTTCTGACGCAAACTGAGGGACTTTCTGCTCAACAAAGGCCTCTGTTTATTTTTTCGGCCTCTACTCAGACATCGCTATCTCAACTCTGCGCTCCTGAGAGAAGTCCAACACCATTCTCATGTGGAGTAGTATTTTTCCAACACTCACCCACATATTACAAATGAGTCATCACAGGTCACTGTAGCAGTGATGAGGTTATTTGGCCTTTAGATCCTCAGGTCTCTTTTATGTGAAATGATTAACTTGGGGAAATGGAATTTGGTGTTGCTGCCAGGTAGGGGGTTAGTGAATAGCTTGTAAGATGAGGTAATGGGGGAGGGGCTGGAAGGGTCTCCGTTTTGGTTTTTTTATGCCTGTGCGCATACAGTCAATAAAACACCATTATTTAAAAAAAAATTAAAAAATGGACAAAGTTTCATTGTCCGGAAAGTGAAGCCAATGTGGTGGTGCCTGAAACCTGTGTTCTCTGGAATGACCAGCAGAGGGCGACTCCACTGGTTGCAAAAAGACATCAGTTTCTATAGAAGTCCATAAGAAAAATTACTCTAATTCTCACTGGATTTTTTAACATACTTTCCTGAGGAATTTATGTTTCAATCTCAAACATGATGTTGTGGACACTGTGTGATTGACAGCTATCGTCCAATGAGTGCAACTACCACGTGTAGGTGGACGCAGTTTTTTCTGTCTCACATTGGCGACCATTAAAAGTTGAGATTTTTCTCTTTCAACAAGTGCTTTTCCCCCACATTGCTGGGATTAAGTATTTTCAATCAAAGGACGCATTATTGAACGAAGTGTGTAGCTATGAGAAAACTTATGAAGTTAACAAATATCGCTGGAATTGTCAAAACTGGAGTCCAGTCAATCTGTATAATCTATAAAAATATAGATTATAGCCACTTGATTTTTCAATATACAAAACACAGACTCAGTAGTTTTATACAGCTCTATCATGAGGTATTTCATTTCCTCCCACCTGAAGATTAAAGTTGGCAGGCGGCAGTTGTGCCTTTGTCTGGTTCCTGGCTCGCCTCCAATGTCTAGGCAATCGCACTTGGAATTACACAATAACACAAACAGACTCGGGGGGGGAAATCCCAGCGACGTCCTACTTAAGGTCCGAGCACTATTCTTTCTCTGCCACATGCTTGACTAAATGCCTTTGAGCACTTTACACTATACTTACACTACCGCAGCCTCACACTACCGCAGACCGGCAGAGCGAGCAAACCAACTGTGGAGTCATGGCAAACAGAAATGTGTGTTTCATCCTCAGCCTCGTCATCTTCACCAGCTTTATCCGCAGCACTGAGTCAGGTGAGTCCTTCATCTTATGTTTGTAAAACATACAACACCCTGGGTCTCTATAATAGTGAAGGCTTTTTGTCATCCCTGCCAAGGGTTTTAATGAATTTAGGAAAAAGGCCAAGAAAGTGCAAAAGTTTTATATCATTTTTCTCTTTGTGTTATCGTAATATATGCAGTATCGGCAAGCTCAAATAACTCATTCATATTTAATATTTTCATGAGGCTTAGAAAGCATGAAATTAAAATCTTGCGTTCCCGCTTGAGAATGACAAAGTTGCTCATGCATTTTTGTTTTGTTTTGTTTACAAATATTTTTGTGTGTGTGTATTTGTAGTGAGCTGCTGCCTGAGGTACACCAGGCGTCCGCTATCACACCGCCGGCTGCTGGGTTACACCATCCAGACCATCAACAATTCCTGTGACATCAATGCCATTGTGTGAGTTAATGGTCCAGTCTCCCGTCACGGTACAATGCTGAGAATTAGCGGAGAAATTATGACACAACCGCAGCACAGGTACACGAGTGAGAAGGGGGTGAGCTCCAGGTAGAAACAGTCAGATTTGTCAGTAAGATAAATATCCTACTGAATGGACAATTTTGTGCATTAATATTAAATGTGCGTTGCTCAGAAATAGGGCTGCAATGACAAAAATGATTTTCATTCAAAATGTATTTTTTCATCATGGTGATAGTGAGAAATGTCCATCATGTTATCATTAAATGTCTGTTTTTTGTCCAGATCCCAAATTGTAAAAATGTGAGATTCAATATTAGCAATCAAATATGAATCCATTCATCAGTGAATAGTTACTTACACTTAAGTTATTGTAGTGTGATAAAATATATTAAAAGAATCAACACTGTTAATGGAGTAATATTGCGCCAGGGTACTTACAACATAACTATTCCTAAAATATTCATGGCAGAAAAAACTGCAACTGCTCCCCGCCTGTGTTTTCCCATGAGCTAATGTGTGACCAAACAAAACAACCTGTTGAGTGTGTTGTGTGTGTACTTGAGACTCTCTCGGGTTAATACATAAACTGTAATCTATACACAAGCAGGAAGTGAAACAGTGTCTCGGGTGTGACTGATTCTTGTGTCTCACGTGTCGTCCTCTTTTTTTCCCCCACTGTCTCCCATAGCTTCCACATTCCAGGCAAGTTTGTGTGTGCCGACCCTTTAATGAAATGGACCCAGAGAGGGATGAAATATGTGGAGTGAGTATAAACATTTGCCTCTAATATGTTAAAAAATAAAAAAATAAATAATAATAAAAAAAAATTCTGTACAGTATATTCATGTAGCATTAAAACAACATACTGATCCGAATTCATTGTTGGGTTTTTTTGCAGTGAAAGGAGGAAGATGGCTCAGATCGCTGAGAAAAGAATTCGTGGCTCAGCATAAAAAACTCATCAAAACAGTTGACATCTGCTGAATATAACACTCATATCTAACATAATTTAATACTAGAAAATATATTGATGCTCTTGTTCTTTTTTTACTTTAAATTTAAATGAATTAATGTAACAAGGAATATGATACGGTTTTGTGTGTTACATTTTCTTATTTGTGTTCTGTTTCATAAACAGGGAAGAGTAGTAGCTGAAGCTACAGCCCATCATTACAGAATGTGGGCCATTTTTATCGTACATATGAATATTAAATATATAAATTTATTCAAACAGATGTTTAATGAATCTTGTGTCTGTCTGTTCATACCATGGTTGCAACCTTTTGAGTCATGACATTCAAAAAAAACTTCACATGGGTGATTTTAATTTCATCTATATAGAACAAGTAACAAAACTTAAGTTTAAAAGAAAATCAATTTCTTTGGTCACAAAAAAGGTCACACACCATATCATCTCATTACATAAGTTTGTCTAAGAAACGTAATTACACTAAATGGAAAAATCCAAAAAATCCAAGATGCCAAGGTAAGCACTTTAAAATTTACAACAATATAATTACTGAGAACAAAAGAGTACAAGCGTCAATTTTAATTTATCAAAACATTTAAACTTAACATTTCTGCCTTAACAGAGACTAAAAATGTGATGTATATCAGATATAACAAAGGTGTTTGGTCATAAATCCAAGTTTTGCAATGGCAGTTGGGAAGCGTGAACGAATTGCCAGAAAAATGTATTGGCAATCCATTCAAAAGTGGAGATATTTTAGACGGACACTGCCTTTCCTACACCACTAGCATGGCTTCAATTTAATATTTACAAGAGATTTACATGAGAATATGAATGCTATTCTATTAATGCTGTGTTAAACTTCAGTAGGGTTAGGGTTTGTTGTCATTGCCCTTCAAAATGAAGGATATATTGGTTTTAAAAACAAATACTACTTCTCTTCTTTCCTGCCATTTTTTAATATCTGCCACTGTCAGGGGAAACGGAAATACAAATCTGCTGTACAACCAATCACGTTGGGATTCTTTTATCGTGAGCTTTTGCTGTCACAATCCAATCACAAGTGTCAATAGTCTTTCAACAGGGAAACATTTGTTTAACTGGTTTTCAGTCATAACTTGATTTTTGGGTTTCGTTGTATGGAAACTTTTCAACTTGTGTCTGCCAATTTTCCATTTTAGTTGATTAGCAAGTGCCGCTGATCTTATGAATGTGTCTAAACAGAATGTTCAATATTTGGTCATTTAAAACGGTAATGAATCCTCGTTTAGCGGATTTTATGCTGAACAGAATATCAAATGAGTCACAACATTGTACTATTGAGGCTGTAAACCTCATACAAAGAGGACTGTATTTCTTTTCATCATGGTCTGTCCTCCACAGGGAGGAGGAAGCAGTCCTCCGCACCATCGTCCCTGGTCTGCAGAGCCTGTCGCAGTTTCTCCCAGAACAGCTCGGTTTGCTCACCGGCTCGAGGCCAGCTCAGGTAGGTCCTCCTTCTCAGCAGTTTCCTCATGCGGTAGTGAGGGGACAGCTCGAAGGCGGGGATCTCCTCCAGAAAGACCAGGATCAGCACGTCCTTGTGCTCGTCGAACAGACGGAAGCTATCGCGGGAGAAACAACGACGGATGAGGTATAACTCCAAATACATGACATAGTGGTAGTAGATGGAAACACACATGAATTTGGATTTAAACTGTGCAAACTAAATTATATAAGTACTAATTGATATATGAGCCTTGCCAGTCAACAATTAAGCTCAGCCTTATATATCTCACAGACCTACTTCATATAGACTTGGAGTCAAACGCTCAGCTGACACGTTACCTGGCCACCTGCATCTCTCTGGAGCACCACTCGCTCTCAAGGTATCTGCGAGTGATCACACAGATGCACTTCCTGCTTCCATAAATAGCATCTGTAATGTTTTCCATGATGGGTTTACCTGAGGAAAAAAATAAAGGAGGCATTAATAACAACCAATAATCCCTTTTCCCCTTTTTCAGTTTCTCTGATGTTGGAGTACAGAATTAAAGCTTTGCATGTTCAGTGTACATGGGGTGTTTTTTGCTTTCTTCGGGGAAAATTTTGTTGACTTTACCGCCATTGGACTCAAACTATTTCCAACTCAAGTTGGAGATATAACTCTCACTTTTACTTACAAGGTTGACAGAGGCATCAAATCTAAGCTATGTGGAGATGAAACCACTAATTGCAGTACAAGGCAGGAGGAATGACATGTAAGATTGTTCAAGTTGGCCTTATCACACACACACACACACACACACACACAAACAATTAGGTCTCCTGGAATTCAAAAGAACAGACTAAAAGAAAGTGAAAAATGAATCTACTATCACAGATTTCACTGATTTTTACTCCGGATTCATCGTTTAATTTTTTGTCTGACAATTTAATCCAATATTTATCTCATTTATATGTACTGTACACGTTTCTCTATCACAGCTTTCTTAAATTAGTAGTTCTGTACGTGCACAAGCAGCAACCTCTAGTGGCTGAGCAGCCACTTCCTGTAATGTATCAAAAGTAAAAGCACTACGCACAGAAATGTCCACTGTGAGTGATATACTAATATACTATTAATAGTAATATCAATTATTATAGCATTCATCATATATGGTTTAGGTGGACCTAGGTATTTTATGAGGCAAATTGTTATTTTCTTAATGAATCCATTAATCAAAGACGAAAAAGAAAATATAAGATAGTAATGAATACCATTACAATTACCCAAAAGCTCAAAGTGTTTTTCAACTAACTGTCCAAACCTCAAATGCATTCAGTTTATTGTAAGTTAAGGGAATGAAAAGCAGCAAATCATCACATTTGAGAAGCTGAAACCTTTTAAACTTTTGCAATAAAATTACTTGAATTAGTAAATATCTGCAATATAAATATCTAAATTTGTTAAATTTGTACCTGGGTACAGCACTGGACTAAATGCACTTAGTTGCTTCCACTGCTCACAGTGAAGAAAGGCAGTCTAACATTTGCCCTAAACAAAGTGCAGCTGACACTGATGTGAAATGGTTTGCAAGTATAAGATTATGAACAAGAGCACTGGACAAATTAACATTTTGACCTGATGATGGTGCTAGATGAAAAGTGTGGGAAAGAAATCCACATCAATAGGATCCTCGTCAGGGCACCAAGAAGGTACTACATTTCATGACATCAATTTCATAGTTGTAGACAATTTAATAGTCTAGAGATTCAAAAGCAGCTGTAAAGAGCTTCTCACCTGGCTCGAAGTCTCTGTGGTGCAGACACAATCTCCAGCCCTGTTCTCCCTCCAGTTTGGGCAGCAGCTCTCTGATGACCCAGGCTTCGTCATGAGTGTTGTAGGAGATGAAGGCATCATACTGATTAGGAGCTCGCTTGTTTTTATGCTTTGTGTCAAAGAGCAAAGCCAAAAAGAGGTAGTAGGCATAGGTCAGCTGCCACCTCAGGAAATGGTAGGTAAAGGACACCACCATAAAAAAGAGGATTGAACATGTGCTGGAGATAAAGAAGATGAATTCGACATCTACTGAGCAGGACCGGATGTTGATTTCCAAGAGCTTCATTCCTTTAAGGTTCACGGGATAGTTGCACTCAAAGTTATAGGCATCAAATACCTGCGTTTCATTGTTGTTTTTGACCCACTTGATGAACCAGGCGTTATCACAGTCACAGGTGAAGCTGTTCCCTTGAAAATCTGCATAAATGAGACCTGGTACGGACTTTATTATTTCTTCACTGATGACCGAGTATTCATTCTTTCTCGCTTGCAAGAACTTCAGCTTGGTGAGGTTGGCATTTACAAGAAAATCAAGAGACTGGAGACTTGTTCTGGAAATGTAAAGGCTTTTAAGGTTTTGAATCGGGGAAAACAAATCTGGAGAGAGATCCATAAGTTCATTTGAGCTAATGTCAAGTGTTTGGAGCTGAGGTGTGTCATTAAACATGTCTTTGTGCAAGGCTAATAGTTGGATGTTCCTGGAATTGAAAAACAACAGATTTGTCAAACCTTGCAGGAAGTTACGAGGCAAGTAAGACTTTAGCCTGCGGTGTTGTGAAGGAATGGCCAATGTCTCCAGACGGGACAGCTGAGAGAATGGTGCATGAGGCAAAGATGAACTATTTTCATATTTAATATGATTTTCCCTTAAATCCAATCTTCTTAAATTTATCAGATCATTGAAGCAACCTTTGTTTATTTCAATTTCCTTTAAATTATTTTTCTGGAGCAGAATATCCATAAGATTCCTCAGCCCAATGAAACATCCTTCTTCAAGTGTTTTTATTTTATTTTCAACTAATGACAAGTTTTGGAGGGACTTTAAGCCGCTAAATTCCTCATGTTTAATTTCAGTGAGTTCATTTTCATTCAAAAACAGTTTTGTCAGATTTGGCAAATAATTCTTGAAAGCACTATTTAAGTTTGATATACGGTTGTTTTGTAGTTTTAAAACTTGCAATCTTATCAAATCCTTGAAAAGACATTTTTGTAGAGCTGAGATTAAATTCCCATCGAGCTGTAAATGTCTCAGCTCTGTCTGATTGGCAAAATCGTCACATCCAAGTTCGGTAATGATATTGAAACTCAGATCCAACTCTGTAAGACTTGGTAGCTTCCTTGTGGCAGCTGGAACAGATGAAAGCCTATTGCGACTCAGACTCAAGATTCTTAGACTTTGGAGAGATCTGAAGGCGTTCTCGTGGATGTTTTTTATCTTATTCCTTGTTAAATCCATCTCAGTTACATTAAAGCACAACTTAAACAAATCTAAACTGACATTACTGAGTTTGTTCTGGCGGAGCTCCAGTCTGGACATAGTTGGGATGGTGCATGAAATGTTGATAAGCGCAGTGAGGCCACATTTCATAGCATTCATACTTAGAGATGTTAGTGAGGAGTTTACAATCTCAAGTAATGTTTTCATGTCGTCAAAAGCCATTTGAAGCCCACTAATATCAAGAGTAGAAACTTGATTGAAGAAAGTCTTGTTACGCACATCCCATATCATCTGTTGCTTTCCAGGAGAGCCACCAATGTTAAACCAGGTGAGGTTTGGAAAAACATCTGCAGTGATACTAAAATTTGCGATTGGATTCTGAGACAAGTCAAGATGTTTGAGTTCTACTGAGCTGTTTGTCAGTTCCCATGAGCAAAAAGTGGTTAAACCGTTGTTTTTAATTTTCACATCACGCAGATGTGGCAGATGCTGTAATATTGAATGAACTTTTGTGATCTGGTGCAGTTTGTTGTGAGAAATGTCCAAAAATGTTAAGCTTTTCATGTCCCTAAAAGAGGAGGAGGCCACATCTTGGATGAGATTACCATTAATTCTGAGCTCTGTGAGGTTGCTCAGACCATGAAAAAGATCCTCTCCAAGTCCAACAAGTTTGTTGTTATTCAAATTTAATTTCTTGAGGGAAATCAGATTGGCAAATGCACCGTTGTCTATTCCTGAAATCATATTGCAATTCAGCTCTAACTGCGTCAAAATCTTAAAATTTTGGAAATCTGTCACTTGTACTCTTGAAATTATGTTTGCAGACAAATCAAAACGTTTAACTGTTGAGGGAATATCTCGAGGAACAGCTATGAGTTTCATTTTGACACATTTGGCAATATTGTAACTAACTCGGCAAGTCTTCAGCGCAAATCCTGTGACTGGGACAAGCAAGCCGCTGATATTCAGCAAGCAGAAAAAAAGGATGAGTGGAAAACTGTTCCTTCCTCCTGTTTCTCTTGTTTTGTCGTCTTTCACTCCAGGACCCATTTTTGAAATCTCTGTTATGAAACAACAAGAGACGTCCAACCAATAACGAATTGCAATTTCCCAGTGTTTTGTCCAGTTGGTGATTAAAACTGCAGAGTGACGCTGAAAATGCAATAAAATGGAGAAATAAAAGCCATCAGTAGCAGTAACATGCAATAAAATACCCATATTGTAACACTATAATATATGACAGCCATATTTTAATGTAATATGTCATTATGCAAACAGATGAAAAAAATTAACATACGAGCACAGACAGATTATTTAACCTAATTAAAAACGCAAAAAATTAATGTCTGTATGTTCCAGGTGGAAGTGGTCAGTATTTTATTACAGGTAGAAGGATAAAATGAAAACTAAATTAACTAGTAAATTATGGGCTGTATCATTTATATATTTTCACCAAAAATAAAACACTTATAAAGAGTCATTAAGGTTTCTGATACTCACTGTGTCACACAAAGAAGAGTTGATCAATCACTGATGTTAAAATTCACAGTCTTGCAGGTTAAGTATCATCCGTTGTTCAAAAGAGGTAAAATATCATTTGTCCATTTAATATCCCTTGTCCAAGAGAAAATGTTTGACTTGCTGTGTGTCTCAACACTTTTCCTCTTTTTCATGGGGGAAGTGATAATGGTCGCAGCTTGCAGAGGGGGCTGTTTCTTGTTTCAAATGTTGTGACTTTGTTTTGTTTCTTTTAACAATAGCCATCTTGTTTAGCATTTTCATGATGCTGAAGTCCCCTCTTTCATAATTTTGTTGATTCATGTTACAGAATGCTGTTTTGTTTACATACCTTAATGCATTTCTTGAAATACTTGAGGTCAAATGCACTGGAAATTAATTCACTATGTAGGCCTGTAGACCCCTTCTATCAAGGCCTCTTTCTGTGTCATATAGGAAGTTGTTACTTTGTTCACTTCCTCTTCATAATCCAATGATGAGTGCAAATCAAGACACGAGACTGTCGTCCAGTACTGACACTCTCTCTCCTCTGCTGCCTTGTAGATACAGTAGCTTCAGCCAGAAAAAATGCAGACGGTCAAACTCATTAATCCCCCAGAGAGGGTAGAAAACAAGTTGCCGAAAACAACATGGGGAGTTGTTTTATGTAATAAATAAATTTCAATGAAGTGGTGGATAGTTTTGCATTGATCAAGCATGGTGATCAATGCAATATTTGGAAATTAAATGTAATGGTAGCCTTGTTTCGATAGATTTATGACACTTTTATTGTAAAAAAGAACCAGGCCAAAATAACTCAAAACAGTCAATTGTACTGGTTGTAAACCCCACGATTACTGCCGACCGTCCAGCACAGTGAGGAGGAAGCAGTCCTCAGCACGATCGTCCCTGGTCTGCAGAGCCTGTCGCAGTTTCTCCCAGAACAGCTCGGTGTGCTCACCGGCTCGAGGCCAGCTCAGGTAGGTCCGCTTGTTCAGCAGTTTCCTCATGCGGTAGTGAGGGAACAGCTCGGAGGTGGGGATCTCCTCCAGAAAGACCAGGATCAGCACGTCCTTCTGCTCGTCGAACAGACGGAAGCTAACGCGGGAGAAAAACACGGTGGAGGAGAACTTGAAGAGGGCAAAGGCGCAGTACATATCATCAGCTTTACCATATGAAAAACTATAGGCCTACAAGAAGATTGGGTAGTTTTAAGGAAGACAGGATTGAAAATCGCAGTACAAAACAATACTCAAATCAAAAATGTTGTTCGGGTATGTTGACGATGTAATCTGATGCAGGACCTATCACTCAACTAACTGCACTCTCTGTTATTCACTTAATACAGAGGGCGGCCATTTTACTTCAATGCTAACATTAGCTGTTGACTAGTGGTACGTAGCCAATGAGCTATCAAATTATGTAACATATGGTTCGAGGTCACTTGAGCAGGGAGGCAGTGAAATGGTACCGTAGTCAGATTCCCTTTGTTTGTGCAACCTGGATCACAGCAGTACGATATTATTCTGTTGATAATGAGCTTCTCACCCTGAGCTTGATATAGAGGAAAATGGCCTCCGTGTGAATATGGTGAATAGAGAGACAGTTAACTACACAGCGGAGGCTACAGCAAGTGAAAGCTAGCTTGAAAGATGGCTGCAGATAGCATTAGCTAAAACGAAAGCCAAGTTTCGGTATTGATTTTCCCCTTGTTATCTCTGAATTAAAATGTCTGATCATGATTAGGCCTACCTAATTCTTTCCCCTCTCTGTCCCGCTGTTAATACAGACATATTTAAACCCACAAATGTGTAGGCCTCATATGTTTGTTAAAAAAACTGAAATCCTAAATCCTCAAAAAAACGACCATCCTTCTCAAGCCACAAGCCTTGTTGAGAAAGCCTGTCCATTTTGCTCATTTTGCCTTTGTCTTTCACGCACATCCTTACTTCCCCAGGATCTTGATGTTCTCTAGAAATTTCCATGAAGTGCAGTTCATGTCCATTCTTACACCATCAAGTTCCTCGTGTTCACGGTAGACTTAATTGCATCTTGCATCCTGATTTTGCTTTTTTTTTTCCTTATCGTGGTTCTGTGCCTTTTTAATCTCTTCCTAAGAACCCACCTACCTTGACATATTCTGACATTGTACCAGTCCACCCACAGGGTCTCGCAATATATATCACACCGGATTGCTTCATACAGACTGTGGGCTGATGAATTACCTGGCCACCTGCATCTCTCTGGAGCACCACTCACTCTCAAGGTATCTGCGACTGATCACACAGATGGTCTTCCTGCTTCCATAAATGGCATCTGTGATGTTTTCTATGATGGGTTTACCTGACGATTAAAGAAAATAAATAAATGTGGAAAAGGCGTAACGTTAATACAAAACCATAATCATCTTTCTCTTCATGAGCTCATCTTATAGTCCAATACAAATGGTAGTCTACCCACCTTCTTGAAAATGTGATTTTTTTGCACAATATGTCACCTCTAAGATAGTTGGATCCGCAAGCATGTCTTCAAAATCTAAAAACAAAGATGGTCATTTATTTAAACAATGGTGTAAAGAGCTTTTCACCTGGCTCGAAGTCTCTGTGGTGCAGACACAATCTCCAGCCCTGTTCTCCCTCCAGTTTGGGCAGCAGCTCTCTGATGACCCAGGCTTCGTCATGAGTGTTGTAGGAGATGAAGGCATCATACTGATTAGGAGCTCGCTTGTTTTTATGCTTTGTGTCAAAGAGTAAAGCCAAAAAGAGGTAGTAGGCATAGGTCAGCTGCCACCTCAGGAAATGGTAGGTAAAGGACACCACCATAAAAAAGAGGATTGAACATGTGCTGGAGATAAAGAAGATGAATTCGACATCTACTGAGCAGGACCGGATGTCGAGTTCCAAGAGTTTCATTCCTTTAAGGTTCACGGGATAGTTGCACTCAAAGTTATAGGCATCAAATACCTGCGTTTCATTGTTGTTTTTGACCCACTTGATGAACCAGGCGTTATCACAGTCACAGGTGAAGCTGTTCCCTTGAAAATCTGCATAAACAAGACCTGGTACGGACTTTATTATTTCTTCACTGATGACTGAGTATTCATTCTTTCTCGCTTGCAAGAACTCCAACTTGGTGAGGTTGGAACCTGTAAGATAATCTAGAGACCGAAGACTTGTTCTGGAAATGTAAAGGCTTTTAAGGTTTTGAATCGGGGAAAACAAATCTGGAGAGAGATCCATAAGTTCATTTGAGCTAATGTCAAGTGTTTGGAGCTGAGGTGTGTCATTAAACATGTCTTTGTGCAAGGCTAATAGTTGGATGTTCCTGGAATTGAAAAACAACAGATTTGTCAAACCTTGCAGGAAGTTACGAGGCAATTGTGACTTCCCCTTGCCGTGTTGTGAAGGAATGGCCAATGACTCCAGACGGGACAGCTGAGAGAATGGTGCATGAGGCAAAGATGAACTATTTTCATATTTAATATGATTTTCCCTTAAATCCAATCTTCTTAAATTTATCAGATCATTGAAGCAACTTTTGTTTATTTCAATTTCTGTAATATGATTATTCTGGAGCAGAATATCCGTAAGATTCGTCAGCCCAATGAAACATCCTTCTTCAAGTGTTTTTATTTTATTTCCAAGTAATGACAAGTTTTGGAGGGACTTTAAGCCGCTAAATTCCCCATGTATAATTTCAGTGAGTTCATTTCCATTTAAAAGCAGTTGTCTCAGATTTGGCAAATAATTCTGGAAAGCACTATTTAAGTTTGATATACGGTTGTTTTGTAGCTTTAAAACTTGCAATTGTATCAAATCCTTGAAAAGACATTCCTGTAGAGCTGAGATTGAATTCCCATAAAGGTTTAGTCGTCTCAGCTTTGTCTGATTGGCAAAATCGTCACATCCAAGTTTGGTAATGTTATTGAAACTCAGATCCAACTCTGTAAGACTTGGTAGCTTCCTTGTGGCAGCTGGAACAGATGAAAGCCTATTGCGACTCAGACTCAAGATTCTTAGACTTTGGAGAGATCTGAAGGCGTTATCGGGGATGTTTTTTATCTTATTTTCTGCTAAATCCATCTCAGTTACGTCAAAGCACAACTTAAACAAATCTGAACTGACATAACTGAGTTTGTTCCGGCGGACCTGCAGTCTGGACATAGTTGGGATGGTGCATGAAATGTTGATAAGCGCAGTGAGGCCACGTTTCATAGCATTCATCCTTAGAGATGTTAGTGAGGAGTTTACAATCTCAAGTAATGTTTTCATGTCGTCAAAAGCCATTTGAAGCCCACTAATATCAAGAGTAGAAACTCGATTGAAGAAAGTCTTGTTATGCACATCCCATATCATCTGTTGCTTTCCAGGAGAGCCACCAATGTTAAACCAGGTGAGGTTTGGAAAAACATCTGCAGTGATACTAAAATTTGCGATTGGATTCTGGGCCAAGTCAAGATATTTAAGTTCTACTGAGCTGTTTGTCAGTTCCCATGAGCAAAAAGTGGTTAAACCGTTGTTTTTAATATTCAGTTCACGCAGATGTGGCAGATGCTGTAATATTGAATGAACTTTTGTGATCTGGTGCAGTTTGTTGTGAGAAATGTCCAAAAATGTTAAGCTTTTCATGTCCCTAAAAGAGGAGGAGGCCACATCTTGGATGCGATTACCATTAATTCTGAGCTCTGTGAGGTTGCTCAGACCATGAAAAAGATCCTCTCCAAGTCCAACAAGTTTGTTGTTATTCAAATTTAATTTCTCGAGGGAAATCAGATTGGCAAAGGCACCGTTGTCTATCCCCGAAATCCTATTGCGATTGAGCTCTAATTGCGTCAAAATCTTAAAATTTTGGAAATCTGTCACTTGTACTCTTGCAATTATGTTTGCAGACAAATCAAAACCTTTCACTGTTGAGGGAATATCTTGAGGAACAGCTATGAGTTTCATCTTGACACATATGGCAATATTGTAACTGACTCGGCAAGTCTTCAGCGCAAATCCCGTGACTGGGACAAGCAAGCCGCTGATATTCAGCAAGCAGAAAAAAAGGATGAGTGGAAAACTGTTCCTTCCTCCTGTTTCTCTTGTTTTGTCGTCTTTCACTCCAGGACCCATTTCTAAACTTCTGTTACAAAACAAGTGAATTGCAATTTGTCCGTGTTCATTCCAGTTGGTGAATGGAACTGCAGAATGTAAACCTTCAAATCCAATAAAACGGACAAAAATGGCCATCAGAAGCAGTAATATGAAACAAATACTCATTATAATACTATAATAAATGACTTCCATATTTCAGTGCAATGAATCCTTGTGGTAACAGAAACACGAGGAATAATTCTGATACTTACTGTGCCACAAAAAAGTGCTGATTAATCACTGATCTTGAATCTATTGTCTGGCAGGTTGATTATCCTAAATGTAATGACCTATTTAAAAGAGTGAAAAATAATATTTATGTCCATTTGATATCCGGCGAGCATGACAAAAAGGTTTGTCTTGCTATGTGGCTCAAAACCTTTCCTTTATCTGTCATCTCTCTCGCTCTTTTTTTTAATCTCATGTATCACTGAGGAAGTGAAAGTCGTTTCCATGGCAGGGTGTCCTAACTTTGAAATTTACCATTTACTCATGTCATTCATGTCTGACGACAGCTGTAGACTCCATGAAATGAAAACAAACGTACATTTCGAGCAAAAAAAGAAAGTTATAATAAGTCATAATAAAAAGAGACTGACCTTATGAATTTGAGGTGTCCTATATGAGCACTGGCGGACCTCATAAAGAAAGTTTTTATTTATCTATTGCTAATAAATTGCATTTTTCTATTTTAAAAAAACCCATGCGCTACAATGGGTTCAGCTTAATCTATTATGAATATTACAAAAATATACAGTATATTGAAATAATATGACGCCACTGGGGGAAATTTCCCTTTCTCTGTACAGATTTACATCACACATCAGTGACTTAACCTTGGTTCTGAAATAAAAAATTCCCTGTTTTACATTAATCATCGTGAAAGCAGTAGTTAAAATCCTCTTTTCACTTCCCTATTTACGTATTATTAATCGTGAGTTCTTAGTTAGTGATTTGTGTGTCATTGTATCTGTATATTGTAGCTTTACATTTCATTATGAACTATGACCGTAACAAAACAGGCGACCCACAAATAAATTGATTCTGGCAAAACATTAATTCATGGACACTGCTTCAAAGTTAACATGCTTAAAGTAAGTTTTCTAATATGAATATTTAAACTATGTTATTAAAGTAATTGCATTACCTCATTTCCCCATTCATTTCACAAGTTCCGTAGAGATAAGTGTGGAAACATGTTGGTATGTGATATGAAATTTGGACTTCTGCTTTTGGTTCGTGAATCATTCTTCAGTTTCTCCTGTAAGCCTAGCTAAGGTAAACAGTAGCTGGACACGTATCCATCATTAATATCTATATGTATTGGAAATCTAATATCATTATCAAATGTATATCTCAGATGCAGAATTATTTTTGAAATATATATTTTATTTTCAGGCACCCTCACTACTTTAAATTTTTTTTCTCAGCCCTCCCAAATTAAAAAAATTGGCAGGCAACTGAAGCTTAAGCTCCAACAAAGATGAAAACCCTGAACACATCACACCATATTAGAAGAGAGCTTGAAGTGGCACTGCTTTGTTTCACTCTTCAGAATAAAGATCGTCACCGTCTCTTGTCGCCAGCAGAGGTCTCAGTTTGGAAAGGAAACTCTGAGAATCAGGGCTCTGTTCACTGGAACAGTGTGTGTGTGTGTGTGTGTGTGTGTGTGTGTGCTTGTGTGTGTGCGTTCAACTAAAGAGGAGATGACGCAGCGGTGAATCAAATCAGAAGAAACCAGATGTGATTTTATATTTTATCTCCACTACTTCTTGTCTCTTCCTTTTGATGCAGCTCAACTGTGTGTGCTGCAGCAGTGAACTTGCCTGCCCCCATCTAGGCCTGTGTGGATGTGGGTGAAATGCATGAAAGGTGAGCCCTTTAACACAAACACACACACACACACACACACACACATCCACACACACACACACACACTCACACACACACACATCCACACAAACACACACACACCCATAAGCCCGAGTGTGTATTTTTTTGTACTTTTGTGGCGCCATCTGGTGGTAAAGTTGCAAACCGCAACCAACTGAGCGACCCACAGGGGACACTTTATGCTGACGCACCGCTCATTCAATTTCCGGTGTCCGGCAGCGTCTGAAAATTCACCGTGAATGCGACGTATTCTGGAACCGGTTCGTGCAACAAACGTATTCAACACGACGTAGCAAACATGGCGACTCACACGGAGGTCGGGTCCACCTCATGGAACTATATGTAACTCATTCAGAGTTGACGAAAAAAACATTGGTTCTTTGTTGCAGGTGATTATACATATATGAACACATAGTTATCGACAATATATTCAATTTCGGTGAATGCGTACTTAATAATACACACTGTAGCTTTAATACAAAATGTTTGCCTTTAATATGACGTCAATATAGAGACTTCCTTATAGAGACTTCCTCTCAGCACCGCAAACTCCGAGGGACTTCCAGCGTCCAAGAATAAACACACAATAAGCAAAAGTACCACTATTTTGTTTTACTCGCAGTCCAAAGTGTATTTGGTTAATTTTCTATTTATTTGTTTGTATTTTTAATTTTATTTTGTCGAGCCCTGTTCAGTTTGAAATAAAAAAATAATCCAACCTACAACAAAGTGCCAGGTCTCAGCTTTAATCTGAGTAGGTTGTGGTCACGAAGGCTTCTTCTGATAATTGATGAGCAAACATTTACGCCCACACCCCGAAGAGCACGCTTGACTTGCCGTGCAGCAACAAAGGTTGTTTTTTTCTTTTCTTCACCACGCAAATGATTTTCTTTCACCCACAAGACTTGTGGATGACCTGTGATTCTCCCACCTCGAGTTTCTAAATCAACTCTGAGCCAAGGAACATTTGGTAACATTGGAATTTGGGCACAGTGTTTTCTTAAAGGTGACATATTGTGCTCATGTTCAGGTTCATATTTTTAATTTGTGTGACCACTTGAAAAGGTTTACATGCTCTAATGTTCAGAAAAGGCATCAGTGTTCTCACACTGCCCATTCCTGCAGCTCCTCTTTTCACCCTCTGTCTAAAACAGTTGGATTTATCAAGCCCCGCCCCTTCCGATAAACCCCCAGGCTGCTCTGATTGGCCAGCTGGCCCCAGTCTGTTGTGATTGGTCAACTGCTTTCAAAACGTGTACGAAATGTCACGCCCCTTCCCCAGAGAAGTGGAGATTCTCCGATTGTAGGCGGGGTTACCCCCAAAGGAGTCCAACTGTGACATCACAGTGGGAGAGGAGTCTGAACCAGTTGTTCAGAGCTTCAGGCTGTAACAGCCACAAAAGAACCCAACAGGGTGGGTTTTTTTTCACAGTTTGTGGGCCGGCAGGCTCCACAGATACCAAACTTTATGTGAACAGACACTGAAAAAGTTATTTTTGCATAATATGTCACCTTTAAGAGCTGAGGCTTGAATTCAATGAGCACAAAGGGCAAAACATCCTACAAGTGTAGAGAGAAATTTATCTCTGGGGTGCAGGTGGAGAGAGTCGGTCCAGGAATTATTAAGTTTCCTCACACGGCAGAAAGTGTGTATCCCTCAAAGATGAATACAACAATATTTCAAAGGCATCATTAAAACATACAAAACATATTTTCTCTCTCTGTGACACACACACACACATAATACCTCTCTTCATGTCACACAAACACGTGTCCTTATCAAACATCCTCTGAGAGCATCACTCCCACGTATATCCCCTCATATCTTCATGGTTGTATCTGCTCCAGAGGGAGATGCACTGATGTGCACAGTGCGCGCGGAGCCACCCACTGGGCGCGTGCACGGTCTAATCATATCTGGAGAGAGATGGAGAGAGAGAGAGACAGAGAGAGAGAGAGAGAGAGAGATGGAGAGATGGAGAGAGAGAGAGACAGAGAGAGAGAGAGATGCAGTCGGATGTCGAGTCCGGTGTGACTTATCTACTGTGTCCTACACTGCTGCTGTGGGTAACGGAGCGGCTGCTGCGCGCACACCTACACACACTCCTCTCTAAATCTCATGCAAACACACACACACACACACACACAAAACACACACTCCTCTCTAAATCTCATGCAAACACATGCACGCACACACATACACGCACACCGGGAAGCCAGGATCGGGCTGGCGCACTAAAGAGAAGGGAGTGGAGAGGGAGTGAGGGAGGCAGAGACAAGCGACACATGTCAGAGAGGAGCGAGCAGGGGAATGTACCGGATTCCGCTGCAAACACACACACACGCACGCACGCGCGCGCACTGGCCCCGCACCTGAGGGCTGCGCTGCGTTAACGGGACACGACGCCGGGATGAGCCAGGAGCGGCAGGGGGACCGGACCGGGATAGTGTAAAAAAAGAAAAAGAAAAAAGGAGTCACCTGGCTGCAGGGGAGGAAGCAGGGGAGGAGAGGAAGGAGTGCGGGAGGGTCGGGAGGGGAGGGGGGCTGAGGTGTGCCCGACTGACAGAGCTTTGTTTTGGGGGTGAACGACACCGCTTGCGCGCAACGGAGAGTCGGCGCAAAGTTTCCTCGATGGCGCTGGTGATGGAGCCGGTGAGCAAATGGAGCACGAGCCAGGTGGTGGACTGGATGAAAGGTAGGCTACGCGCACACGCAAGCACACACACACACACACACACACACGCGCGCGCGCGCACTGATTGATCACGACGTTAATAAGAGGGGAGAGGAGATAGAGGCTGGGAAGATGTCATGTTGCATCTGAGGTGTGTGTGTGTTTGTGTGTGGGTGGGTGGGTGTTAGTGTGTGTCTATGTGTGTGTGTGTGTGCGTGCGTGTGTGTGTGTGCCTCATCCAGGCACCTGATGATCGGTGGGTGATGATGTAATGCGTGAGTGACAGGAGGAGAAACAGCCAAACTTCACTGCTGAGCGCAGGGGCGGGTGTAGAAACTTTTCAAGGGGGGGGGGGGGGGGGCACATTTTGGGAACGAGTAAAAATGTGTCAAGGTATGAAGCCCCGGTTCTAGGCAGCAACAACATATAGACCAGTAACAGCTAGGCTGTAGGAGCCTACTTATTTGGTGTAATACATAAAATGTAAAGACAATGCAAAGGGCTTATTGATGCTCGACGTTAGATTCGTACACGGAGACGGAGACACTGTGCGTTCATTTCTTCCGTATTCGTGCACGTCCTCCCAAAGCGTACGAGCAGGGCGAAACTGAGCAGTACCACCGGAAACCATGGGGGGGCAGTGTAGCTAATAGCTCAAGCGAGAACTTTTTGAGGAAAGACTCAAAATGCAGCCGCCTTAAGATATACATTTTTATTTGGAACCTCTTCCATAATCGCCATGTTTGTTGTTAGAACACTCTCGAGTCTCGACTGTGGTGGATTTTCCTTTGCTTGACAACCATGCCAACGTAAAGGATGCATGGCGGTGTGTGGGCAGTGACGGTTACGGTACATCGTGTGAAACGCAGGTATTTCGCAGGTTTCGTAGCATAAATGAGCGAAAGACTCTCTTTGCACAGGGTCTTTAAAAGAAACATGAATCCATTAAAAACGTCTTAAATAGGCTTTATTCAAAAGTGCGATTGACGTTTGTTTTCAACCAGAAGAGTGCTTGTGATACTTTGCTGCGCAGATCGAGCATTTTACACATTTAAAAGGAAATGGCTGCATAAAACATTGAGCTGGTTGACAATGCATTTTTTTTCCTCTTTTTCTTCTCGCGGATAATGGCCCGGCGTAGACGTTACGACACACCGATCAATCATAAAAACACACTCAGTCTGACTCGTCGCCAGCGCAGTTATAACACTCCCCGTGTTGGCTCGTCACGTAGGGCTAATAACCCCCCCCCCCCATGAATATATATATAATATATGTCATCTTTTGGCAGGAATAGCGGCGATGTGAAGGTCGTCGAGAAGAGTCCGTCCAGTTCGTAAAAGCAATTTGGGCTCATAGAGAGGCTGATAATTCTTGCTTTTGATAGCAGCGAATAATGCCATGTCAAATGAGCTGGAGGTGCAATTTATGGGATCTTTGGGCGTGATTAGGCGCCAACAACAATATTTGTGGTTTAAAGTGACGCCCGACCCAAAATCGGTGTTTTATAGTATCACACTCATTCTCTCCGAGCCTGAAAAGTGGTTGTTTAAAAAGTAAGTCGTTCTTGGAAAATGGAGGCTGTGGTCATCCTGGATTCACAGCCGCTGTAATAGACTCCGGTCGAGCTTTTTTAAAGCTGCACATCTTTGGACTCGTCACAGCAGGAGGAGCGAGCGAGCAGGTGAAACAGACTCAATTCACAATGGCACATTCTTCCAAACTCATAATCAACAGGCAGAGATGAGTCTTGAACTTGGAAGGCAGTTTTCTCATAAACTGGCAGACGGTTGTCAAATAATCAAAGAAAGTGTTCTTATATTGATGCAGAATTGATGTTTAATACTAAAACTTTGATTTGTCCGGTTGTTCATCTCTCACATCAGCTGCTGCCGTCTCCACGCGATGCCCGGGCCGGAAATTTACTGGCAGCTCTCCTCTTGGATGCTTTTGCCTGAGATGATAAAATATGATTGTTGAGGGCCCTTCTTTGCTATTACAGTCTTCTAATATTAATAATGCTAAGTTGAATTCATATAGCAGCATTTAAAGGAACCCAAGGCCGCTTTACTGAGTCAGGACAACAACAACAGCAACCAGGACCACAAAGTCACAAGTTTCTAATGAAAAACATAGTTATTTTTATCATGTTATAAATTGTATCACTGTCGACTTTATGGAATCCTGTGGAACGTCATAAAAATTCCTGCTGTTTCACTATTGTTGTTTTGAAGTTTTGAGCAAATTACCGTTGAAATTAGCAGTAAATTCTAGGCCTGTAATTTACAAGGATCCCATTTGTTTTCTAAATGTGAAAAACTTATTTTTTTTAAATTTCGAAAATGTGATAATTATTGTCCTATAGGAAATATATTTTAACTGGTTTCACGAGTTCTAATCAAATCAAGTTACTTTGGCAGGAAAAGTTTACTGTGAAATGACAGCACCCCCACCAGGCCAGTTAGCGTAATGCTGTAAACACCGTTAAAAGTCCACCAGAGTACATCATCCAACAGAAGTTGTTAAAAAAAATCTGAGCAATAAAATTGTTGACCTTAAGGTTTGACTTTTTGACCTTTCACAGCACAATCAGGACCTTTTTGTCACGTGCAGGAACGAAGCGCCAACATATATCATAGCTCTACTATTCGTTCTTGATCTATCAATCACAGCCCCGTCCTCCACAGAAACTAGAGAAAAATGACTAATATTAACTAATATTAGCAATGATTGCTGTTCATCATGTCTCTGTCATGCATAAAAAGCAGGTCAGGGCACTGACACTGACTCACACGCTTTCAGTACAATGCACATGCAAACTGTGACAAACGCGTATTTACATGATGTCCCGTGTCATTTTCTCAGGGGCCTCCTCATTGGCCGGGTTATCGGTTGGTCCTGTGCATGTGGCATGTGTTCATGAGCGCCCCTTTGTGTGTTGTGCATACGTGTGTATACCGTAAGTGTGTGTTTGTGGGTGGATGGTGAGTTTTTCGTCTCAGACCGTCTGTGCAGAACAGCTGACAGGCACACACACCCGCTCTGAACAGAAGGCCGCACCCGGGTCCCTTGGATATTTGAGCGCGCACACACACACACACACACACAGACACACTTACCGTATACACACGTATACACAACACACGTAGCATGCCTTAGTGCGGTATTCAGTTCACTCTGGGTCTCTGGGGTGGGAGGGAAACATGATATACTGTATTTTGATACTGTGTGTGTGTGTGTGTGTGTGTGTGTGTGTGTGCGTGTGTGCACGAGCGCCATAACATTTAACAGATCACATTTACCGCAGATGTTTGGGGCCAAAAGGTCTGGGCATTGTTGACTTGGCGACAGAGTTGCATTGGCATAACTGCGGCCAAAACAATATCGAAGAGGCACACTTCAATAGCAACAATGAGAACTTACTGTACATCGCTGATAATGGCGGGATTTTTCCCCCCCTACGCTCCCCCGCTCACACTGGAAGCCAGGCGAAGGTGTTTCCTAATTTCTTTTGCACGAATTTGATTCGCAAGACATGACGAGACTCGCGAGGACTTGAAACCTCAGTCAGTTTGCACTCGACGAGCAGGGCCCCGCGCTTGTCGGTTCATCTGTGTGCGCCGGGCAAACGCGCGGCGCTCGGGGGAAATCAGGGGTCTGAAGGGCGCCAGTCACTCGGACGCCAAAGAGTCACGGGCGGGGCCCCTCCGAGAGTCACGGCAGCATGACACAGCCCCGGATTTACATACTGTAGCAAGCGCGACAAGAACTGAATTCACTGTAGTTTAGAAAGCCTTTTTTAATGGAGACGGATCTATGCAGTTGTACAGTTGGCATTTCAGCAGTTTGTTACATGCATTCCGCAGCTAATAGACAACTCTTACATTTGGTGGTAGAAGGAACAATGCTGCTTCTTTATTTCTATGTCTCCTCCATCAATCATCATCTGGCACCGTACTTCCCCGAGGGACCTGTTCCGAAACATTAAAAGGAGCCTTTTCCATTAACTCACGGACTTTGCCTCCTTGTACTGACTTTTCATGCATGGAGCTTGGGCTTTTATTTTTGGGGGGGGGGGGGGGGGGGGTTCTAGCTTGCTTAATTATATTGGCCCAAGACTGATGTGATAGGGAGAGAAAAATGTTAAACCATAGTTTCCTTTAACGCCAAGAAATACACAGGAAACACACTAAAAACCCAGTTTTCCTTAATGCAAAAAATCTTCCTAGATGACAGTTGGATTGAAGCTGGCAGCCGCCGGGTCACAAACTCGCTTCTGCAGCTTTTGGGCTTTCGACATTCTGCAAATCCCAGGGACACAGCGTGAGCGCTCATCTAACTTTTATTGTTGCCGAGGCTTTGCAGTGCTTGGAACAGATGACACATAACCCAACAGGGACGGCCAGATCTTTTATAGGACTCTTGAACATCCCAGAAGTCACCGCAAAATCTAGTTTTGTTCGACATTTGTGTTTGTGTGTGTGTGTGTGTGTGTGTGTGTGTGTGTGTGTTTGTGTGTGTCTGTGTGACAGAGAGAATGAGGGTGTTTGTGGGAGTTTGGCTCGCCTGCTGTTGTGAAAAGTTTGCCTCTGTGGGAGTCAAATGTGTGAGTCAGCTGTGAATCACCATTTTTTCTGTACCAGTCAAACACATGCACACGTGAACGCTCTCGCGGACGCATACATCAATGTGCGCGTATACTGTACATACGGAAATAGTGCACGATTATACAGATTACAGGCACCATTATACGACCAACCCACACAGACAGTCACACTGTGCTGGTGATTTTAAGAGCAAAGGATTTTATACATTTACATACATTTAGTACATTTTAGCATTTCTTTTTACTGGATAACAGATTTTATAACCAGGGGTACTTGTTCCCACCTGTGGCATCCCTGCAGTCACTGAATGTTCAGGGTGGTAAAACAACAACAACATTTTTATTAAAGCAACAACAGCCCAAAAACACATTGAGTTACAACTCAGCAAGTTTTGACAACATAAGTGAGAGAATTAAAAAAAATTGCAAACCTGGATAAAAATTATTGAAACAATTGGGGTAGGAAACTGGATAAAATGTCAACTAAATTTTACTAAATTATTAAGATGTTAAGCTTAAATTTGTATATTGATAATGATTGATACATTTAGCTATAAATGGTTAAAACTTTATCTAAATAATCAGTAAATGGCTGGAACTGTTTGCTAACTGTTATCTAAAATGGTTCAAATTGATGGCTAAAAGTAGAAAATTCATACATGTTTTTAACTGTTAGCTTAAAGTAGTCGATAAATGGTTGAAATTGTTAGCTAAAGTAGTAATGGATTAAGTCGTCAATAATAGGCTCTAAGAGGAACAAGATCAAATGATAATAGTAAGGGATTAATGATTAATTAAAATTGGGATGATTACATTTAAGCTAACAGTTAGCTAAAAGCACATTTTGAAATAGCCAAAAGTAATGGAGGAACGGCTGAAATGAGTTCCATGCCCCTAGTTTTAGTTTAGAACAGGGCCGTGAGGATATATGTAACAAGAAAAGTCTGGGGAACCGCTGCAGTGGCAGAATGAATCCTGTACAGCCGCCACTCCGTATAAATGAACTGTCTCGCACTGTGTCTGTCTCGCTCTGCGTGGGCGTGTGTGCAGTCGTGTGCACGTCGCTAACAATTTGACTCCTCGGTATTCAGGGCATTCGCGCTCTCGCTCGCTGCCCGTGATAAGCGCCGCTGATAATCAGTGAACTTTTGCTACCGAGAGTGTGTCTCCCCGCCCCTCCTCCTGCCTCTCCCGGCCTCTCTCCGCAGTAGTAACACTTTGCCTGTGAGAGCCGGCATTGTTTTAATCAGCTTCACGTCTATTAGGGAATCAGCTGCTATTAGCACTCATTAAAGCACCCTCGCTGTTAGAGGAAGGAGTGCTCGAAAGCCTTTCTACATAGCCAAAAATGAACATTACACACACACACATACTGTTTATTATGAGTGTTAATCATGCACATAAATCTACTGCTAACTCCCTCCACTCCTCTGGGAAGGCCTTCCGCAAGAGTTTGGGGCCTGGTGACCTCGTGACCCCCGGCACTGGTGTGAAAGCGATAAGATCTGTTTCCCAATTTCGGTGTATCACATCCTTCGGAGGCTGCATTTTGAAATGGCATCGCAGCGCCGCGACTAAGCTTTTCCCCATTTCAAAGGGCACCTTCAAATGAGGCCGAGAAATTGTGTCCTTCCGTACCGAAGCAACGAAGGGTCCAGTGGGTGGATCCTTCTCGAAACCAACCTGTTCCAGTATTTACTGAGCTAGCAGTAAGTGTAGCGGCTCAAAGTAGCTAACGATGCAACGGTAAGGGCGGGACCAGCTGTTTATGCTGTAGAATATCCTCCGTAGGTCTCACTTTGGTTCGTCCTTCGTGGTCTAGCTACTACGTATATGAAGGGATTTGGCCTTTGTAGACCAATTAAATGCAGCTCCTGACTTAGGACACAGGTACGATCTGGTTCGCACTTGGTGTTCCAATTCCTTCCAAAGTTGTTGGGTGGGTCTTCCCTTGCCTTGCACACAAAGGCATTGTTTTATTCCCAGAGTGTTGCAACAAAGTTGGAAGCACACAACATGTTGTAGGCCTACTTTAATACAAGTACTAGTCCTGCATTCAGAGTCGGACTTTTGGAAGTTTTGTGGTATGAGCGGCAAAGTATACACTATGCAGAATAGCCCCCTTTTTAGAGTGATATATGATTGCATTATCATTAATATTCATGAAGCTACATTTTCATACTTTTGCCGCTTTGATTCTGTCGGGTAGTTTTTAAAAGTGTAATTGGACTTCGTGCTGAGAGTCAGATGAGAAGATTAAAGATTGTGCATTAAGTGTAAAACTAGAGCCTGAAGATCGGAAGGGGGAGGAAACAGCGGTAGCTTGGGTTTATCCAAAGTGAAGGAAAAAGCCGAGCAGCACCTCAAAGGCTGACTAATTAATATTTCAAATTTCTCGAAATATAATGTTGTTTGCGTATATATACACATGTTAATTAGTGAGCTTTAACCCTAAAAATGCATGGGTGTTTTTAAACAGTCCTATGGTGTGTTTATATAAAATGTATATTTTGTCATTCATTAGTCAGTCAGCTTAGTAATCTTGCTTGTGGTGTTTCTATTATAAAAGGATGCATTTGACTCCTGGCCGGACTAAAGAAGTTTCAGAGCATCCATCAACTTTTGAAAGTCATGGCAGCGCTTTCCTTTTCTCCTCCTCCTCCAAACCTCGAGTGAACGACCTTTACCTCACGTTTGAGCCAGAAACCACACAAAATAAATCACAACAGAGGGGCTTATTTCTTCTTTAAAAATCTTATCAAGTCCCTTTATGCTTGTCAGTGGAAGCTTTGAGCAGAGATAGCGCATCGACTTCAAGTGTTCTGCGGGTTCAGATAATGGAATCAATTTGTCGCATTTCCTCGCGAAGCAAGATAATGGTGAACAGACGAAGCCCAATCTCTAAAACTGATTGCTTCTGTTTCATTTTAAGACCGTCAAAAGTTTTCATTATTTATGTTTTAAAAGTTGAAATGATGTCGAGTGATTCCATTTCTTTCCTAGCTCGATATGTGGCATTTTGGACCAACATTCTTCATTTAGAGACTTCAGATGGGGGATGGGAGGAAGCATTTGGAGGGTGCAGAAGCTGACAAATGCTGTTTGCTTGTCGCTGATGAGAGATGGAATGCATGTGTGTGTGTGTGTGTGTGTGTGCGTGCAATTAAGCAGCTGGCTTATGAGGGTTTTTTTTGCCCCCCTCTTTGCCTTTTTTCGTTTTTTACCTTGTTCGCTTCCTTGCGCCTGCTTCCCTTCCTGCAACCCATATTTGATAGTGTGGTTATGATAGATGAGTGTATTATAAAGCAGGGACTCGGAGCGGGGGAAATCAATGCCCATTCCTCAGAGGTGTGTGTGTGAGTCTGAAGTGTGTGTGCTTGCCAGTTGGCTGTTTGTTAAGAGGTTAGGAGCTGGATACATTCATTGTTTTGGGAGCCAGGGGGCTGCAGCTGAGCTGCTCTATCTTGATCTGCTTTCCTTTGACTCAGCAAACTTGCTCCAGCCAGACAAACACACACTCAAACGGACACACACTCTCTCACACACACACACACACACACACACACACACACACATACACCAACGATCCGCACACCCACATCTGCAGTTCTAGAGAGATCGCCCCACACATGCTCACAACGCAAACGTTACACAATCAAACAGAGCGTAAAGTCTTACCTGGGCGACCGCCCGATTGAACATCCATTACCCCGCTGTTCCAGTCTCCTGACTCTCGTTGCAGGTACAAGTTTGTTTTGGGTCCTTCGCAGCAGTAAATCGCGCTGATCGGACACCACTTTGCCTTTAGAATTATAGTGAGAGCTCGTATAATGGGCCTGTCAACGCCGTCGCAGGTCAAGATGCGCAAGTGGTTATTAGGATATAAAGTGATGACAATGTACATGTTCTACACTGTAAAATTCAGTAAGGGGAAAGGGTTCGTAAAAGTGGCAGTGAAAAAAAGCTCTAACCACTTTAAAAACATAATCATAAAAAAATGTATTATACTCTCTGAGCTCCAAGGCTGCAACTAACAATTATTTTTTACCATCAATTATCTTTCTGCATGCATGCTTAACATACTGACAATGACAATGCTAATGTGCTGATGCTAACAATGGGTTCCATTATACCTCGGGGCTCGGAAATCGGGGTTATCGTTCAATCTCGGAAACTCTCGACTTCCCGATTCTGAGCTATAGTGGAACGAGCCATAGGTAGTTCTACCGCGTACTATCGCTTTTACCATTGTAGTTAAGCATGCAAAGGTTTTGCTGATTAGCACTAAACACAAGTAACTGAACTTGAGCACAAATTAAAAATGCTAATGTCAGCATGTTAACATGCTCACAACAACTATGCTAACATGCTGATGCTAAGTAGGCTAATAGCTAAACACAAGCAAACTGAAGTAGTGGACAAATTAAGAGGAAAAGTCAGATTAGGACGTAATATTTTTTTAAAAACAGTTATAAAAGTTGGCGGGTACGTAATGCAGGAAGTTTTCAGTTTATTTATACTGGAGCTAAGTAAAATAAAACATTTTCTGATACTTAATCTGGTTTTATTTTACGCTCCCTTTGTGGTCCGGATGTCACTTGGTGACAAATCGGAGTTTTCCTTATTGCGGGTAACCTTGACAACATGTGTGTCGTGTGCTCCAGGTCTGGACGACTGCTTGCAGCAGTACGTGTGTGTGTTTGAGCGCGGCGGTGTGTGTGGGGAGAGGCTGCTGAGGATCAGCCACGCCGAGCTGGAGGAGCTGGGAGTCTCTCGCATCGGACACCAGGAGCTCATCCTGGAGGCCGTCGACCTGCTCTGCGCTCTGGTGAGTTTGTCCGTTTCGTTGTGAATGTAATAGAATGCAGGAAGTAAATCGACAGTGTCCTGCATCAAATCTGTGAATCTCCCAATTGTCACTTTAACAATCTGAGACAAACGGTCCCATTTTCAGAGTTTGCCTCCGTAAATCCCTTTCAAACTAGAGACGTCCTGGGAAAACAACTAACTGGCTACATGGGAAATTGTTAGATGGTCAAGAAACTGAACAAAAAACTTGCTGAATTTGTATATTTCTTAAGTATATAATATATAATATAATATATAATCACACATCAAGTCAAACAAGGAAGGAAAATAGAGAATTGTCCATTACCCTTACTCAATTTATTGGCCTTAGACCCTCATCAAGGTCCCGGAATGATACATGTATCATATACCACATATATAAAGTAAAAAAAAACTGAATTTGCTAAATAAATACTAACCATAGCTGTTTAATGAATAATGAAAGCAAAAATGTACAATATTTCCCTCTGAAATGTATTGCAGTACCTTAAAATTGTACCTTATCATAAGTACAGTGTCATACTTCCTCTCTAATAAATACAGAATATTAAGTCATTAATATGCACCAGACTTCCTAAGAAACTCTGGTAAACATGTTGACAAATAAGAATCTAATTTGTATTCATGGTGGTTCCCTGTTTGAAGTCTCAGCTAATCTCTGTGTGTGTGTGTGTGTGTGTGTGTGGGCTCAGAACTCAGGTCTGGAGACGGAGAGCGTCAGGACTCTGGCTCACAAGCTCGGCGCCTCGGCCAAGAACCTGCAGAACTTCATTTCCGGCCGCCGCCGGAGCAGCCAATCGGAGAGCAGAACCTCGCGGCGGCTGCCCAACGATCTGCTGACCTCTGTGGTCGACCTCATCACCGCCGCCAAGAGTCTGCTCGCCTGGCTGGACAGGTAATACGTTCACGGGCTCCCTGTTACTCTTTGTTTGCATTGCACGTACTGTATGTGGATACAAAATATGAATTAAGGCCAAATCTGTAAGAATATTTTGTGAAAATCCTCTCGCAAATTGAATTCGAGAAGATTTCATGGATTTCATTTCATTGGCCTTGTGGTTTTCCTGCTGTGAGACCGCACACCCACACCGGTGTTTTAATTATTCAAATGATAAGAAGCTCATATCAAATTTGCTAAATTGATTGTATAAATGTTAATATTTTCAGGTTCTGTTAGTCTTCGATGATTGTAATATCTTTGGGTTAGGGGGTTTGGGTCAGAGAAAATAAGACAATTAAAGATATCCAAAGAAGTTGGACTTTATGGAATTATAGTGACATTTTTTGGTATTTGATGACATTTTAAAGGCGAAAAAAGTTGATTACTTGATGAATTTGTTTTTCACTTAACCAAAATAATGTAAGACGTCTTCACTCTGATGAATTTGTTGATCCAGCACTTTATTGTTTATTATAAAAACCCTCATGTTTTTAGTTTTTTTTTCTCAAAGCGATAATGTCAGACCTTTATCTCATCACGTTTCTCCGTCTCTCCCTCGCTTCTTCCTTCTCTCGCTCTGTCACTTCATTTATTCATGACTCGACACGATCTCCTGCACACGACACACACACACACACACACACACACAAACATCAGATACTGAACTAAAGGTCTTTGACATTGGTTCTTGAAAATGCCAGACACCCACATCTGTCCTCAGGCCAGCTCGACACACACACACACACACACACACACACACACACACACACACACACAAGCACACCCACTCCAACACACTCGTATGAACACACACACACACACACACACACACACACTCGCAGCCACACTCCCGGACCCAGAAGCAGTGACACACACACACACACACACACACACACACCCAATGCGAGTGCACACGGGGTCGCCCACGCAGAGTGATGCAGCTGTAAATGGCAAAGCGACAGTGAGAGGCAGACAGACTCAGCCGCTCCTCCGTTCACGTACGAAATGTTTTCATCCCGCGGATCATTCGCGCCAAACATGGAGAGAGGAGCATTTTCCAGCATTTTTTTTTTATTTCTCAGTGAAACATCATCTGCCGAAGAAACAAACGAGCGAGTCAAAAGGAGCTGAATATCTTGTCGAAATGAAACCTGCCTGAATTCCTTAATAGACACTAACGATGTGGAAAAGGTTATGGTTTCCACGCGTGTTAGGGCCCGACTCTGTCTTGTGTTGATAACTGTACGACGTCTCTTCTCTAATAGGCTTACAACAGAGGCAAATTAGCACAAAGCATGAAAATGAGCCTCCGTCATGTTCTTTTCTTCCTTCCTGCCTCTGATTCCCCGACGTCTCTTCATCCCCCACAGTCCTCCATATTCATATACAGTCCATACGTTTCTCGACAGACGCCGCTCTCGTCTCCGCGCAGACATCACATTCGCAACCCCTTCCTCTTTTTTAAAAATAACTGTCAGATCGTGATGACAGAAATTGGAAGTCGTGTCTCAGCATCTTTGAACTCCTCATTTCCTCTTTATGTGCACATTTGAAAGCATCTGCCCATGAATTAATAACATGCCCAAAGAGACCGGGAGTTCATGTGTGTGGTGTGTTTTGCTGATAGCTTCAAAATGCGGTTTTAGATCCTTTTTCATGCCGAGTGCGTGTCCACTGAATCGATCGAACCCCCCGGCGAAGAGCAAAAATCAAAATTAATGCGCCGATATTTTTTCGGATTTGCAAAAAAATTCGGTGTCAAAATTTGCGCGAGTCATCAGTTGTCAACCCGCTCTTTTGTCTTGTGTGTATGTCATGAACTCACTTTTGTCCTAATTTCTTTTTATATTTAAAACCATCAGATGATGTGGAGGAGGAGAACGCCGTCGGGGCCACTTGTTGTTTACCACAGGAAACAGGAATTATGTCTTCAAATAGTTGTTTTAGTCGGTAATTTGCCACACTATATATAATATTATATATCATAGCCAGATGTTAAGATCTACCCCTGAGAAGGACTATAGAAATTCTTGTTGGACCCATTGGAAACTCTTAATTTTGGTTTTATCATGACATTTTGAGATTTCTGGGTATGGTTTAGACTTTTTCGGTTATTTCCTGTTTTACTTTGAAATTTGCTCACCTTGTGTGTCTTTTCTTTTTTTTGCTCCCTCCTGTGTTTGTCTGGTTTGAGGTCCGACTGAGGCCGACGACACGATGAGAATGAGGTCGCTCACCGGTTCGCCCGCTTGCACATGCACACCGTCACGTTGCTCCTCATGGCATCCCAAGGGACCGAACCTCGTTCCGACCAAGAGAGGTGGTCTCGCCCCGATCAAACCGAACCCGTGGTTGGGTGTCGTTGGCGGTGGGAAAATCATTTTTTTGGAGGGGGGCGGTTGGGCCTTTTGGATCGATCGCAGGAAGTTGAGGCAGCGAGATGTCGCAGAAGAAGGAAAAGAAGAAAAGGGCCGCGGTAGCACCCGGTGGAGAGGAGGGCGCAAAATATTTCATTTGCAATTTGGTCCGAAGAAACAGAAAATGCTTCCCGCCTAAATTGACCACGCACCGGCGTCGGACGCACGACCGTCGGATCGGACTGAAATATTCCGCTCAATTTGACGCAAATCGGCCGCTAAGTATTCGGGGTCTTAGATGACCCTCACTGCATTTCGCCAAGATGCAGTCGGACTCCGGTGTTTCTCCGGCGGCAGACAACGTCCGACCCGGCCCCCATCGGGAGAACAAGTGCTTTTTTGTTCCGAGCGTTGTCGTACGGGTCGGAGGCCCCGATCGTGAGCGAAGACAGTCTGTGTAGCCTTAGGTCCTGCGTATATATAGCACTCAGCCTCAATACTGATGACCCAAATCACACACACACACACACACACACACACCACAGATAAATCATACACTGGAGGCTCTGGCCGAATTTTCTAATCTGGGTCTGTAGAGCAATGAGGCAAAGTAAGGATGGCGTTCATCACCACCACAACAACCTGTTGTTCCTGTAACCGTGATGTGCATGTTTGTCATTGAGCGGGAAGCTTTGTGTGGTGTTATGATAATGAGACTTTACAGCAGAGATTTATGGATCCAGTAATATTTTATTGTGCATCGGTTGCGACGTCCCTTTGTGTCTGCAGTCATTAGCTGCGGCGCATTTCTCACGTTCGGAACCCGTTTAGTCCGGGTTATGTCACAGTACGCCATTTCATAAGCTTCGAGAAGAAGACTCGCACTTGCAGGAAGGAGCAAGCAAATGTTTGACAGTTTATTTCTGGCAAAATCAAAATGAACTCGCTGATGTTTTGAGGCGCAAGAAGGGATGCTGTCGGATTGCGTGAGTCATTAGTTGTCAAATGGTTTGACGGTGTTGCTTTTAAAAAATGGATGAAACTATTCATTTTTAAACAGAGTTGTAAATCAATTGACTGATGACTGTTTTCTGATCTTGCTCGTACAACGCGTCCGATTTTTTTTTTTTAACGCTCGTGCAAATTGCAACAGATTCACTCCCGGATGAGTCACAGACAATTTCCACCACATTCACCGCATCCGCCGACTGAACCGACTCCTGTCCCCAAGTGTGTGTGTGTGTGTGTGTGTGTGTGTGTATACACACTGTTTGTGGCTGTTATTATTTTTCTTATCTTCTCTCTAACAAGGCTGCTGTCCGTCTCCTCTGCACATTATCTAATGCAGCAGAATCATTACAACACACACCGGCGTGTTATCTTTTCCTCCCAGGTCTCCGTTTGCTGCAGTGGCGGACTACTCGGTAACCCGAAATAATGTCATTCAGCTCTGCCTGGAGCTCACCACCATTGTACAGCAGGTGTGTGCAATTGTCCGGCTCTGTCAGTGTGTGTGTGTGTGTCAGTGTGTGTGTGTGTGTGCGTGTGTCAGTGTGTGTCAGTGTGTGTCAGTGTGTATGTCAGTGTGTGTGTGTGTGTGCGTGTGTCAGTGTGTGTGTGTGTGTGTGTGTGTGTGTGTGTCAGTGTGTGTCAGTGTGTGTCAGTGTGTGTGTCAGTGTGTGTGTGTGTGCGTGTGTCAGTGTGTGTGTGTGTGTGTGTGTGTGTGTAAGGCTGATAGCTCTTATTCTCCTCCACTTCAAGTGCGAGGCGAAGGAGGCTGCATTGGGTTGTCATATCCCCTTAAGAACAGTGTGTGTGTGTGTGTGTCTGTGTGTGTGTGCGCGTGTGTGTGATGCAGCAGCCTCAGACTCTGCATCCTTGAATGAGACTTTGCTATTTAAGTCCTCGCTTCCTGTCTTTTCGTACAGCTGATGTGTGTGTGTGTGTGTGAGTTTGAGTGTGCATGCGCGTGTACGTTAACGTATAAAAAGATAAATGTGTTTGTTTATTTGTTTGCGTGGGCCTGATTTTTATCTGCGAGGGGTGTGTGGAGTGTGCAGCTGTGCGGTTCGGAGGTGCGAGGCCTATAGACGGTGCACAGAAGTGTGAGCGGGATGGGACTGTGTGTGTGTGTGTGTGTGTGTGTGTGTGTGTGTGTGTGTGTGAGCGTGTTTTTTTGCGAGACATGATGTTCTGCATCCCGCTACATTCAATTCTGCTTGTCCCCCAGGACTGTACGGTGTTTGAGACGGAGAACAAAATCCTTCACGTGGTGAGTCCTGCTCCGCCAGCCAGATGTGTGGACGTGTGTCAACCTGCTTTTTTTTTTAAAGGAGACATATGATGCTCATATTCATGTTCATAATTTGATGCTCTAATGTTCAGTAAACGCATCAGTTTCCTCAGAGTGTCCATTCCTGCAGCTCCTCGGTTTTAAGATCCGATCTCTTTAAGGCCCCCCTCCCGTGATATGATATGATATGATATGATATGATATGATATGATATGATATGATATGTACAATTCTGTGGAATAAGATACCCAATTTCCCCCCAGGGAGCAATAAAGCTATAAAGAGCCAGGATAGTTGTTTCCCCCCGTTTTCAATCTTTATGCTAAGCTAGGCTAACAGCGCAAGAACAGGAAAACCTCCATTCATTCCAAAACTGGTGTTAATTCATTGCTAGCGTCATAGTCATATGATTTAAAAAAGCCTGAATTAGCAAACTGTGTGTGACATCTTTAAAGTACCAGGGATTTTGCCCGTGTTTTGTTCTCGGATATTCAACTCGGAGACTCACGAGAACGGATTGAGTCCGAGTTGATCCTAGATATCGTTCAGGATATTTAAAATGAGAGAAAGTCGTGCAGATACCCTTGGTTTCATTTGTTCTGTTCCAATTGAATGAAAATGAGTGGAATTAAATGACATTTTAAACATTCAACATTGACATATCCTTTCCAAAGAGAGAAAAAATATGTCCCAGTCGCTCGGGGTCAGTGGTTTGTGAACTGAGGCGACGCTGATACTAAATTGACCTTCTTCACAGCAGACGTTTTGACTCATCTGGGTTTAACTGATATCATCACCAATTACTGCAATGGAAATCTTTTGAAAAAGTTTGGGACCTACTGGTAAAAATAATAGAAACAAAAATGAAAGAAATAGAATGAAATAAAAAAATCTTTCTGGCTTTTTGCGTGGATCTCTATTTGAGTCAACCTCAACCGGAGACGTTTGTGTGACCGTGCCCTTAGTGTGGAGGCCGAAGCCCAGAAAACAATTGACCAATAGAATTAAAACTATCTGCGTGACTAGATACCAATACGTCCTCTTTTTTTAATGTGGGTGAACCGACCCTTTAAGATGCAAACACCCGAGCTGTGATGGTGGCGTCCATTTTATTGGCGGTTGGTTGGTTTTGGAAGGAAATTGAAAAATTAAAAAAAAGAGAGAAACGAGAGCAGTGAGCAAAGTCATTGTTAATCGTTTTCTTGTTCTCGTCTGTTTTCTTTTCAATAAAGCACCACCGGTGAACCTGTTTTCATTAAACCCTCTGTGTCTCTGCAGTGTAAGACTCTGTCGGAGGTGTGTGAGCACATAGTGTGCGTGTCCTCCGACCCGCTGGTCTCCCAGTCGGCCCACCTCGAGCTGGTCCACCTCACCAACATCAAGACCTCTGAAGGCCTGGTAATGACTCCGCTCTTCACTTTAACTGGTACATGTGAACCGTGTGCGGTTGTTGTAGGTTTTTATTTATGTGTAACTGAAAACAAACTTTTTTTCTAATGGAGTTCGACGTGTCAATTTTTTTGCTTTTTGTTCAAACATTTGGATGAAGCCACTGACGGCCTGTGTGTGTCTTTGAGGTCCATTCAATCAAATAAATAATTAGAAATCTATATGATACGTTAGAAACCACACATATAATGACAACTTTGGCCTCCACAGAGTTGGAGGACTTCCCAAAGGAAGCACATATGAAGTAAAAAGTATCGGTCCCAGCACGGAACCTTGTGGAACTCCATGGCTAGCTTTTGTATGAATGGGAGATTTGTTGTTAATCTCCCAAAGTTAAGTTAACATTTGTGCTACATTTGGATTAAAAAACCCACCTCGGGCTTGTTCCATGCTCACATACGAGATGCAGCCTTGAAACCTCCTCAATCACCTTTTCTGTCCTTTCTGTCCATCAGGGCATGTACATCAAGTCGACGTACGACGGCCTCCATGTGATCACAGGAACTACCGAGGCGGTGAGACGCCTCAAAAATCCCATTATTCATTATTAAGTCCACATATGAAGTCACAGCGAAGCACTGAGCGTCGCCCAATCCGTCTCAGAATATCTGCAGAAACTGACATTTAAAATCCCCAACGGCTCATCAGACCCCTGTGGTGACGACCCTGCGAGGGAGTCCCCCCCCGTTGTACTATGTCTGATTTAAGCACCGTTTGTTGTGAAAGTGCCGCGCTCTTGTATGCAGGGATCAATATGCTCAGGATCAATTCGTGGTTCTTTCTCTCTCTGTGGCTCTGTAGTCTCCAGCTGACCGCTGTAAGAAGATCCACGCGGGAGATGAAGTCATTCAAGTCAATCACCAAACGGTGGTGAGTGTCTTATTGTGTCTGTGTGGTTTTTCTTCTTCTTCATGTTCTAAATATATATTTTTGTATCGATTAGTTTTTTTCTGCTGACCGAGTGGTTTGGAAACTTGATCTGCATTTTTCGGCTTATTCTCACTTTCACTTCGGGGAAACTTTGAATGCAGTACTTTCACTCGCAACTGAGTATTTCTACATTGTTGTTTTGATATTTTGACATAAGTAAAGCATCTGAATACTCCCGTGTGTGTTAGTAGTTATGTTTGTATCTGATGAATCAAAAAATCTTTAATAGGACAAAAGGCCTGTTAATTCATGTAAGGTTAATTAAATGACCTCTCCTTCTTACTACACTTTTTTGATATCCACAATTAAATAACTTCAACTTTTTGTATATTTCTCAAATTGATAGCTATTAAAATATATTCTTTTTTTTTTATAGAATTTGTAGATATAAACACATTTATGAAGCTGCTATGATCAATATTTCGGTGCAACAGTGAATCAAATGACAATATGTGATTTAAGAGGTGTCACTCTTAATGAGGATGAAATAGTTTTGGGTTTTCCTTTAAACTTCAATGTCGTGGTTCTGTTTCAAAAATGAGTCCGATGCATTGCAGGTTCAATGTCACACCGGTATGACGGATTGTGCGAGTTAAAGAGTTTGTTGGTCTTCATGAGAAAGCTATCGGCCCACAGAGAAAGAGCTTCTAACAACAAACTACTTATTTTCATTCTGGTTTACAGTTTGTCTTTCTTCGCAAATCTCCTGCTCACAGGAGCGTCGGCCCGGTTCTTTGCTCTAAAGACTGAAGTAGAATATACGATTAAGAAGCATTTGTTTTCAAATCGAGGGCAGGTTACATCACACGGAGGCGCTATAGATAGACTTCACCGCCACCTCCACACCCACTTGCCTCGCACGGAGATCTCAACGAGTCCAGATCCAATCACGACGTGGACAGACTTCCAACCTGAATGCGCCCGAGCGCTGCTCGTGTACCTCAGGTGGTGCTTTGTGTTGTTCACTTATCCAGACCGTGGGTGTGTTTGCCACTGTCCCCTCCCGTTCCACAGGTGGGCTGGCAGCTGCGCAACCTGGTGGGCTCGCTGAGGGCCGACAAGGGCGTGGTGTCCCTGACCCTGAAGAAGCGTCCGCAGAGCACGCTCAGCTCCGCCCCCGCGCTGCTGAAGAACATGCGCTGGAAACCCCTGGCTCTGCAGGTGGGACCGGCGCTACCTCTCATATAGACTTTTACTAAAGCGCCCCGGACTGGCCCACATGCTGTAATTCCCCACAGCGTTTCGTGTGACGGCAGCCAAAGTGTGTAATTGGGTCAGGGTGCTGTGGCTCGGCGCCGCCCGACACACACCCCGGGATGAATGGGAAGGGAAACGTTGACGACACGCGCCCCCCCCCACATTCCCCATGATCCCCGTGAATTAGGAAACGTAGCTCCCTCATTGACGCCGGTTAACGCAAAGGAATAACTGCTTTGTGACCACATTAACCACAAACCCGTCAAAGATAATTCAGATTTATGGCGCGTTCCTTCAGACCTCCGACGTCCGAGTCAGCTCGCCAACACCCCGATTTCGAAATCCAAGATGGCTGCTCCGTGTATAAACAAGTAATCTTCACGGACGACAGCTACCTGGATTACGTATTCATTTGGTATTAATGTATATGTTCATATATGATATGTATGACTTAGATATTTATAAAAAAGGGTCTTGGAGTTGTGATTTAGACTTTCAGTTTCTTTCCAAGTTGTTCGGCTGATGTGATCTACTCCGTTTCCTTCTTTCAGCCTGATGCGTCAATTGGACCAAAACTCACCGATGTACAATATATTAAGAGTAACAAGGGAAAAACATGAATCAGCAAAAAACTTCAACTAAATCTGCAGCTTTATGCAAATCTTATGGTGTGTAGTTAGGGAGGGTACTCGCTGAAGTAGGATGCCGGAAATTTTGGACTTTACCCAATTTATTTAGAAGAAGAAAGGAAGGAACAGCAAGTTAACATATTACATTTGGGCTGCTGCAGGGGTTGTGTTTACTTCTCTTTTACTTTTAAATATCAGATAAATATGCTTTAGTCTGCTGCTTGCAAAATGCAAAATAGGAAGGACCTCATGTAAAGTGTAACCCATTCAAACATGTGTAACTTAACAGAGTACACAGGATTCCACCAGAGCCCTGAAAGTCGAAATAAAACTTAAAATGGATTGTCCACTTTGCTCTCCGCAGCCAACCAGAAGCCCAGGCAGCGGTTCAGGCACGCCCTTGGACACGCCCACCAAGAGCTCGGCGCTGCAGGACCTTTACATCCCCCCTCCGCCCGCTGAGCCTTACACACCCAGGTAACTGTATCCGTGTGTCAAAGAAGAAGAAGTGGAACTCGCGACAGCGCAGATAATCTCTGACTTTGATGCACATTTAGTTTTTTCCCTGGTTAAATCTTTCCTCTGCTGTTGCCATAGAGACGAGACGGGAGCCCTGTCTGTAGACGAGGCGTCTCGCAACCACGGTGGAGTCAGCCTGGCCAAGCGCTCCGAGTCGCCCAACTCCTTCCTGGATCAAGAGTCTCTCCGGCGAGAAGAGGAGGAGCCCGTGTACTGCACCACGCCCACATATGGTACAGTGTCGTGATGACTGAGGTTATATAATATGTATATAAACATAATGAGGGTAGGAAGCAATCTGCCAGAGCCCGAGAGAGTTAGAGAAAAAATTATAATCATGAAAAGAATAAAAAAAAAAACTTTGCAAGAATCATAAATCACCTAAATATCGTTTACATATTACGTTTTGTAATTGTGTGTGTGTGTGTGTGTGTGTGTTTGTGTGTGTGTGTGTAGGCAGGCTGAGGCCCATCTCCATGCCTGTGGAGTGTAACTGGGTGGGCGACTATGAAGACCCAGCCAAGCTCAACAGAGAAAGTCGCAGAGGTGAGTGTCGGCGTGTGGAGTGTGTGTGTGTGTGTGTGTGTGTGTGTGTGTGTGTGTGTGTGTGTGTGTGTGTGTGTGTGTGAGTGAGTGTAGATCAATGCGCCTCCCTTTCTCTAATTCGTCTATGTGATTAGCATCACAGAGAAACGAAATAAGAGGGGATGAGGAGAGGAGGAGAAAAACAGGTAGACCGTTGGCACAAAGGCAGAAAAAAAATGAAAGGGTGGAAGAATGAAAGCGACGGAAAGAAAAGAAGAGACTGAGTGAGTGAGGAAGAGAAGGAGGGAGGAGAGGAGAGATGGAGGCAGAAATAAGAAAAATAAATAAATAACTGTTCCCCCTGACCTCCACCTGAATCACTCACGCAGTTGCCATGGCGACGCTGACAGCAGCTCTTCTCGTGTGTCTCACTCTCCTCTGGCCGCTGCCTAGCAACCGGGGGGAAGGACATGAGGGCGGGAACTGTGGAGAGAGAGAGAGAGAGAAAGAGAGAGAGAAAGAGAGAGAAACCTGGGTTTCCACCCCAGTGGAAAGAAGTTGGTAAAAAAAAGAAAATAACAAAGATGGAGGAGACTTAAACATGTATTCAATAAAAACAAGCCGACTTGTTGCACCCATGTTCAATAACACTAGATGATTCTTGCATGTGCTAAAATGAAAGTGTAAAACATTTGAATGGTATTTGAAATCTTTACAGATGTTTGCACTTTTCTTTATATTTAATAACTGATTGGCTCAGTTATCATGCTGATTTGATTAAAGGTCAAAACCATTGATTCAGATTTATTATTTTTGAGGAATATTTGAGTGATCATGACATTTTGACGCTATTATTTTTTTTAATACATTTTAATAATGAGTCTCATTAATTAACCCGGAATACCTCACTGAGATTGAAAACCTTATCATAGGCAGCATTGATAAACGGCATATGAAAGACTAAAATAATAATAATCTGACATATGGTTCTGACGTGATCTTGTGTGTTTCACAGAGGCGTCGCTCCTGCGTTACGTGGGCCTGCCCGGCGCCGACGAGCGGATCGGCTCCGACGACTACTCCTCCCACACGGCCCGTCCGGGCAAGCGGACCAACGACACGACCAAGCGCGCCAAGAGGCGGAGCCACCACAGCCAGAGCCCCTCCCACTACGTCCTGCAGACCAATCAGAGGGATTCCCCGCCCCGAGACCCAGCCTCCATTTATCACGTAAGTTTGATATTTGTATATGGATATATCACAAATAATCTAATGTCTTACTATACGTGCATAGATTTTAAAATTGAAGTTTTGACTAGTTCCATATTTGGATTATAAATTTATTCCCAAATGGATTTTTTATGAAACAATCTTTTTCTCAATAGGTATTAGAGAAGATTGATGCCTCTCTTATGTTTTTACGGTAAATTTATAACAAAAACAAAATCCACCTCTCCACCTAGTAAACATATTGTTTTTTTATTTGTTTATTTTGCACACAAAGAAAATGAATTATTAATTTTATATGCGTTTTTTTTATGGAGCCGTTTCTTTCTCCAGTCTACTGTTGAAGCGAAGGTTTAGTTGCCAGGCTAGCTGTTTCCCCCTGTTTCCAGTCTTTGTGCTAAGCTAAGCTAACCAGATCAACTGCATCATATTGTATTTGATGAATTTTCCCTGACTATCTTTAGGTTTCCAAGCATTTTTTTCTTCATATTTTATATATTTCAAGCACTAAACAATTAATCAGTTAATCCCGAAAATATTCTGCAGAATAATCAAAAAGGAACATAATCGATTTGGAGCCTTAGTGATGATAAAAAAAATCAGCGTCTTCTTCCGACCGGATCAAGCGGTCATGACTCGGGAGATGTGATGGTGTGTTTGAGTCATCGCCCCCCCCCCCCCCCCCCCCCCCGATGAATAAGAGCCGTAGTGAAGTGTGAACCGAGCCGGTGCAGACTGCTTATTACCCCCGCTGTCGCTTCCACGACACGTGTCCGCCCCGGCCTGTCGGCCTGAGCTCGCCGCCGTGGCCGCCGGTGACCTTATTCATCTCGACAGCGTCTCTTCTGGAGAATTAGACGCGTTTTGCGAGCGTGTGCGCCCGCCCGCCGTGTCACGCCGTGTGCACGAGTGCGCGTTTGCCCCGTGTGCGCGCCCGCTGCGATGGCAGATGGCGTGTCAGCGGGTGTGGGCGGGCCCCTGTCATCTCTGTATGGCTGAGCAAGTGTGACATCAGAGTTCGTGTCCGTTGACCCGTCTGACCCGTCGGGAGAGGTCACGTCAGGCAGAGATGCTGAACGTTTTCCTTCTTCTCAGAGTCATAACTGTCCGATTTAAACTCACAGACACGTGGCTGTAGATTCAGTTTGACTTCATACTCGGTGCTTTCCGAGCGTGTGATGATCTCCGACGTCGACTGCGATTAAATGTCTATAAATCTGCTGAGAAATCATAGACTGATAAGGCTTGATGGTGTCACACTGGCCCCCGCGTTTTCCTCTTCCTCGTATTTTTTGGTAAAAGATTTAGCTGTTAATTACTCAGATGTCTCCGCATAATTGGGTATGATGTCGTCATTTAGTGTTTGCTTTTTCAGTTTCAAAGAAATACATGGGAAATGATGTGGTAAGTAAATTAAAATTTGGAAATTAAAAAAGATGTCAACATCCTGCGGAGTTTCTCAGAAAGACCAACAAGAGTTCATTATTCTTTTATTTATTTTACAGTTTTACAGGATGTAGAGTTTTTTGTTTTTTTTAATTTCTCTATCATCCCCGGTTCAGAAAACAGGAAACTGAGGAATTTCCACTGCAGCTGAAAAACACAGGTCAACATAGACGTCAGTTATATGAATATTTTACTTATCTATAATGTACGACAGCTCAAAATCCTTAAAGAATCCAAATGAATGAAACTTCCTGGGGAACTCTGATGGTGCTCGATGCCAGTTTGTGGATTACTTTTCACTTACCAACCAAATAATTGATCGGCTCTCTCTTGAAAACTCTTATGTAACAAGCAGGTACTCCATTATAATTAATACTAAATCACAGTTCTGGAAGTATCCGCTTGGACTTCACAATGAAATCCCCTGTAATGCTTCAGAAATGAGTAGGGAGGGTTTCCAAGAAACTAGTTTGACAATACGGCCTTTTCACCAAGACGCTTCCAAATCGGCACTTAGAATTAACATGTTTTTATGTTTTTATGAATCACAAAGTGAGCCAGTGATAACTGCATGGACTTCAGTGGTGACTCCGGAGACGGGATGTGCTACAAGTAAAGAATCTGACATACGTTTCATGTTGCCGAAATGTAAACAAATATAGAAAGGGCTGGCGTCCAGTCGGGGGTTTCGCGGTTGTCCTTCGCCAGGGACGTTTTTCTTCACAATCCCGTGAACTGTAATATTGTTTTTCTCACCTCTCGTCCGTCACCTGGACGCGGCGTCGGGCCACTTCTCCCTTCCTGTCCGCTCGGTTCTATGTTCAGAGGTGCGAGGGCGGACGGAGTCCTCCGCGAGGTCGACTCGCCCGACCCCCTCGTCGGCACGCGAGAGATAACGAGAGAGAGATAACGAGAGAGAGAGAGAGAGAGAGAGAGACTTTTCCCCTTTGTGCCCGCGTCTCTTCTGCCTTCGCGCCCTGAGATCTGTCGTCTCTTATATCCCAGGATCCTTTGCAGCAGACAAAAGGCCACTGATTCATCCTGACAACTTCTCCCTCTCCCTCTTCTTCCTCCTCTTCCTCTTCTTCCCATCCTCTCTCAGACATACCAGCAGTCGTCCTCGCTGCAGACAAAGAACAGGAAGAAGAATAAAGGTGAGCGGGCGAAGCCACGTGTATCGGTTCAGCGTGAGCAGGGATTCCTGCCGCCGCCGCCGCCGCCGCTCGCCAGATGCTCGCCAGCTGTGGTCATTCACTGCTCCGCTCGCTCGGGGGAGTGGAACTAATGGACGCCGTGTGAGAGTATAGAGAGCCGGCAGCTGCTTCCTGGAAACCACTAATGCGAACAAAAGTCGTATTATTACGAGAATAAAGTTGTGATCTAATTGGAAAAAAAGTCATAATATTGTGAGAAAAAGAAAATGAAAGTTATGAGCCATTTCCTCCTCCCCGATGAAGCAACTTCCAATATTCCGTATTTCGTTATTTGTGAAATCTCTACCAGAGTACCACTTGACAAGATGCTTCACATACCTCATCTGAATGCATTGTTATATTACAACTTTTTTCTTGTAATATTACAACTTTGAATTTATAATGTTTATATATTTTTTTCTCGTAATATCACGACTTCACTCTCAAAATCTCCGATTTAGTTTTTCCCATTTAGTGCCCTTAACATTCCTAGATGTTGACTTCAGATGATGTTGATTTCCATGCAAGACATTTTCAATTTGAGTAAATAATATTCGCTCATCTTAAACAGTACTTGTGGAAATCTCTGCTTGCATGTTCGTTAACCGGCCGTAAACTTCTCACAACAAACTGGAAATATTGACCCAATTCTTACAATTTTCCTCCATTATTTTAAAATCAAATATCACATTCCTTCCTCTTAACTTACATATGTTTTCTCCAAGGAAATTATAGGAAAAAATTATTAAACCAGGAAAATAATGCGTTGTTAACGCGCTATTTTTTCTAAACTTTCTGTTTTCCGAGCGACATGTTTTCTTACACCCACCTGCTTTTTTTCACTACATCAGAATTCTGCAATAGAGTGAATATTTGCTTATTGTCAATATTAATGATAAGGTTGACCGGTAAAATGTCACCGAGTCATTTGTCTTGTTGAATACCACAAAATCTTAGTGGACAAGTTCTGCTTCAAAAGGCTAATTGGTTAATTGACTTACCAGTTCGTCACCGATCAGTGTCACACATTAATGTGCTAATCTGTGCATGTTGTGCATTTAAAGAATGTTTGCGGCGATCACAGCTTTTTTTTTTCGATTCGTTATCCGCTTCGAGCTCGAGGACAAAAACATTCTTTTTCCCCCTCACATGAATTTGCATTTTTGAACACATCACCGCTCATTTCCCAGACTGGACTGTGTACCTCGCTGCGCACTGTACGTTCAGTCCAGATGATGAATCCCGTGACTCAGCATTTCTATGGGACGTCGTCGCAGAGACATGACACTTGTTCTGGTCAAATTGTTTTTTTTGTGCAGCATTAAAAGTCCTGTGACTACTTTTGCTAATTTGTCCTTGACCTTTTCCGCTCGCTCCGCCATCTGCCACCGTGAGAAAACTCTGCAGCTCCATCTGCACGCCGGCGTCTGTTTGCCGCGAGTGAACCGAGCTCGTTTTTTTTTAACAAATGAGCCCGATAACCGAGTTTTATCGACGTGCCTCGAATCAAACAGCTAATGAAGTGTTGGTTTCTCCCTTTTCTCCCCACTGGGACCAACTGTAATTTCCAAAACAAGTCGAGCCCAAGGAGAGAGACAAGCTCAACATGGGGAGGATGTCGGTTCATAGAATTATCTCTACTTGCAGACACGTCTATATCTGAGTATATGAGTTATTAATCGTCTCCAGAGTCCGCGTGTTTGAGCCTTTTCGATTCTTCGCCTTCCCCCTCCACGCGGTGGCGAGAGCTGGGCCACGGCACAGTAAAAGTTTCCCCGCTGGCCCCTCGGCGGGAAGCCGACGACGCCTCGGTGCGACGCCTCGCTGACGAGGAGTCTGCTGAGGGAAGGAAAGTGCTGCAGGGGCTTTCATGCCGGAAGGAAAATGCAGCTTTTATTCAACACCTCTCGACCCTGCTGCAGTGCTGCAGCGTTCTGTCACGTCCGCAGACTCTCTGGCAAGAATTACTGGAACTTTTATGAAGTCACACCACGACAAAAGTCCTTAAAATGAGGAGTTACCATAGCAACCCTGGTTCTGTGCCGCTCCTCTCTTCTTTTTTTTTCCTCTTCGATTTACACGATTGAATATGACTGATTCATATTTCTCCGCCACTCCAGGACGAGCGTTGGCCTCGCTGAGTCGCCGGAGAGTTTCCTGCAAGGCGCTGGGCCGGGGCGACTGCGAGGGCTGGCTGTGGAGGAAGAGAGACGCAAAGGGCTACTTCTCTCAGAAGTGGAAGAAGTACTGGTTCGTGCTGAAGGACAACTGCCTGTACTGGTACATCAACGAGGAGGTGAGTCTCGGGGCCCCTCCGGGGGGATTGGATCTCACTTTTTTCCTCGCGGGCGCCCTTCCCCCCCCCCCCCCCCCCTTTTGGCTTCCTCACGTGAATCTGCTCTCGCTCCGTTCAGGACGAGAAGGCCGAGGGCTTCGTCAGCCTCCCCGAGTTCAAGATCGACCGGGCCAATGAATGTCGCAAGAAGTAGTAAGTGCATGATGGAAAAAGACACGGCCGCATATTTATGCTGCGTTCACAGCTTGTGTTTTCCTGCAAAAAAACCCCCATAACTCCCCCCCCCCATCCCCCTGCTCTCCCTCGTGTTTCTCTAGTGCCTTCAAAGCGTGTCACCCCAAGGTCAAGAGCTTCTACTTCGCAGCAGATGGAGTGGATGACATGAACAGGTGAAGCAGCTTGCGCTGAGAACGCGGGTCGGGGGTCGCGCGGGAGGGCAAACTCCCTTCCTGTTTACCGTTCTGCAAAACATCCGATAATAAACATGTTTTTTTATTTTTATTTTGTATTATTTGATACGAAAAAAATAGGGCCTGTTTTTATTTGAGTTTCGCAAAACATAATTTGCGAGATGCGCTTCCGCAGGGGGTACAATACACTATGTACCTTCACGTGTTAGTTTCTAAATAGAAACAAGTGAAATTGACTATTTTAGTTGATTGAATCTGCGTCTTATAATAAATTTCATAGAAAAATAATAAATACATTAAGGCTGATCTGCCATCTTATCCATAAATCCCCCAAAAAATCCTGAAATCAGTTGCATGTTAATGAAAGAAATACATTTTTAAGACAAAGAAAACGTTTTATATTCGAGATAAAATACATATACATGCTCGCATGAAATACACAATGTTAAAGGCAACAAAATGTACTTTAAATTAAAGTACATATTTTGCAGAATGGTCTCTGTCCGCGTTGTATTAGTGGATTATTATGAATTTATTTACATGTAAGCAGTAGTTGCATGGTGTAGTTGGTCAAGGTGGAGCTACTTTACTACATCAGATTCTGCTTGGCTAGTGTCAGCTTTAATAAGCCATCGTATTTCTATACAATACTTTCTATGAAATGTAGTGGAGCAGAGGTATAAAGCAGCATAGGATTGTAGTGTATACGGATGACTATTATCCCAAATGTTGAACTATTCCTTTAAAAAGTTAGACGTAACTGGGATTTATCATAACTGACTCACAGATCCTGTTTCACTCAATATATCACATGTCATTTATGAATTCATTAGTATGGTCTGAGTTTGATCTGTCGTTGCTCCGTCCTCCTGTTAGATGGCTGAGTCGCCTCAACATGGCCGCCGTGGGCTACGCCGAGCGTGAGAGGCTGCGCCAGGAGCAGGGTGAGGGTTCACTCGGCGTCTTTAACCTCCCAACATATATCCTTACTGTAATTCTACTGGATTCACTGTGTGGCCTATTTATTCTCTACTTATCTATTTAGGACACTTTGAATACTACTCCTGAAGGGATTTCTAGATACGTAGATGGAGATCGTGTTTTTCTCTGACAGTGTGTGTGTGTGTGTGTGTGTGTGTGTGTGTGTGTGGGGTTTTTTTTCTTTGTTGTTTTTTTCCCTGCAGATTACTGGAGTGAGAGCGAACATGAGGAGGACACCACCTCCAGCCCCAAACAGGACAGTCCCCCGCCTCCATACGATACCTACCCACGGCCTCCATCGGTGAGTCACACACACACACACACACACACACACACACACACACGACTGTGTTACACGTTACTCATATACAGCACGTATACTGTACTTGAAGGCAAACAATCCTGCTCAGTGCTCCTTCACGGTCCATTTCGTCAGCTCAGGTTATTGCCATTTAAGTCCCCGGGGGGTCGTCAGGGCCACATTCGGTATAAGTGTCGCTATAATTGGTGCCGGAACTGGTTGTTCCACATTGAGTGTCTTTATCTTGGGACTTTTTCTCTCTTCTTTTCCTTTTTTCAGGAAAAAAATGAGAAGCTCAAACAATAACAGATATGACAGCGAACACTTGAGTTCTATGAATCGGGGTCACCAGACACAAAGATTTTAAGATAATGATTTTCAAAAGATTGTGGTAATTTGAGTGTTTGTTTCTTTCCTTTGTGTTTCTGACGCATGTTCTCTCAATCATCACCCTGCCTCCTCGCCAGCAATCGCTCGCACCAGATTACATCCTTCTTTGAATCGTATCATTTCGATTTGATTGACGTCTTCGCTCTCTCCGTCAGATGAGTGCCTACCTGGAGGGCCGCACCACTCGGCTGTCCTCCACGGAGACGTCCCGCTCCCGCTCCTCCCAGGAGGACTTCCTGTGCGGCGAGCCACCGGCGGCGGCCGCCGAGCCGCAGTACCACCCGGGTCCGCTGGGGGGCGGCACCACGCACAGTGGCAGAAAGCCGGGCGGCAGCAACAGCAGCGATGTGCAGTACCGATGTGATCCTGTGGAGGTTAATAACTTATTAAATATTCTTAATAATGCTCGACCATTTCAGACAAACTTATTGGTTCCTCTATCCCCCTGACTTTCGTAAAAAAGACCAACTGTTCTGATCGAATTTTATATTTATTTACCAGTCTCCGTTATTTCTTCCCGCAGTACCGTTCCAGTCCCGCAGGGGGCAGCAGTGAGACGGGGTCGCCCGGCCGCTCTTCGTCGTCCCAGCGACGTTCCTGGCAGGACCTGATCGAGACGCCGCTGACCGAGGCCGGACTGCACTATTTACAAACTGGACCACTAGGTAAACAATATACCAAATATCTGATTATTATAAAAAAATATACTCAATAATAACCCAAACTCTGAATTGTTAAGTTGGATATTCGCTGCACTGCTATTATCGTCCATGTGGATTGTTGCTCTCTCTCCAATTTTTGGGGACCGTCACTCACTGAAGAATTTAATTGGCGTAAAATGTGATCAAATATTTATAGTATAATAATAAAGTTTGAAAAAAAATTCAATTTTATATATCAGTTTACCGTTGGATTGATAGATTGGTTTCTATATTTTAATATAAAACTCCTTGTCCCTGGCATCATGTCTAATGTGAATGTGTTGGATACAGGATATGTGCAGTACTTTTTTTCATACATGTACTTTATGTATAAGTGATTCTCTGATATCTCTTTTATCCATTCGGTGTCTTGTGTTTTCTCTATGCCACAGAGGACGCCGTCTTCGCTGAGCCCGGCCCGGGAGGCGGGGGGGCGATGACGGCCGGAGCCGTCTACACTCTTCCCGCGCAGAGGAATGTCCCGTTGCCCATGGCGATGCAGAGGCTGATTCCTATGGCAACCCAGGGAGGGAAACCCCGCAGCTTCACGCTGCCCAGAGACAGCAACCTCCACACGCTCCTCACGCCCTCCGCGAAGGAAGAGCAGCAAACGCACAACGGTGAGTCGGCTCGGGAACATGTCCGGTACATGTGGCGAGCAAACAAAACAAGAGAGAAGGGAGAGCGCACGCAGATAATACAGCTCGCGATGTGTGGTGCGTGGGCCGATGGACGTCAGGTGAGAGCTGAGAGCAGAACTGTGTCTCGCTCCGAACGACGGACGGCCACCAGAGACGGAAAATAAAGAGGGTATATGAAGACTCGTTGACGTCAGTAAATGTTCCAGAAATAAAAAAAAAACGCTCAGAGGCAGACACATTTATATTCAAACCATCTTCACAATCAAGTAGGGTTACACACACACACACACACACACACACACTCCTGCAGTCGTACGCTCGTCTAATGAGGCTAGCGGTTGCCAAGGTGAAGGAAGGTGCAGGAAGGTAGAGTGTTATGTAGCCGGGTTGGGGAATATAAAAAGTTCAACAAAGATATGAACCATGATTTATAACAACCGTGTGAAGGAGACGAGGAGAGGAAGGGGGAGGGCGACGTCCCCGACCGAACAGTCGTCAGTATCATCATTTGTAATTTCTCTGTCGAGTCTGTGTGCTGCTGCTGTCGCCCCCCAGTGGCTGCTCTGAGTCTTACAACTTCCTGGCTCTAACGCGTGGCTCTCTCTCCGCGTCGAAGGGGGCAGTGAAGGTGCGTCCCTGGGCGACCTGTTCCGGGCGTGCGAGCAGGGCGGCGTGTGCCCCCTGGGCCGCGCGTCGGACGCCAAGGACCAGGCCGAGTTCAGGCAGTCGTTCCTCCGACGGGCCGCCGACCCTCAGCTCAACGACCGCCTGCACCGCCTCCGCATCCTCACCTCCACGCTGAAGGTGGGTGCTCTCGCTCTCACCGCTACCACGCGAATACACGCACACCACGACGCGCACCACGACACAAACGACTCCGGAAGGAAAGATAAACAAACACGATTTGGGTTTTTATCTTGAAGTTATGATCCTTAAGATTTCCTTAAAGCAAGAGGAAGCCTCTGGAGGAACTTCTTTGTCTGGAATTAACAAAGAAGAGCAACTGGGTTTTTTTTTTTATTTCTTTTACAGTGTTTTGACAAAGAGGCCGGTCAAAAATATTTGCGAGCACAATCTGGTTTGTGCAAATCTTTCGCCATACCATTCCCCCCCCCGTCCAATATTTAAAGCTTGTCCTCTGTCAGGGAAACAAATTAGTTTTGCAGACGTATTTTTTGATTGATGAACCGTTTGTGTTTGAATGTGTGTTTCCTGTTTTGTTTTTTCCCTTTTTCTTTTTCATTTGAACACTTCGCTGTGTGGACGCAAAAGCAACAGCTAATGCTACGCTGTCGAAATTTAGCTCGGATTTCACGGAAATCTTAAAGAATTATAACTTTAAGATGCAAATGCAACATCTCCTCCTATTTCTCGTCCTTTAATCTCCTTCAGTTTTTCAAGAGTTTAATTTGTAGGCTGGCAGATTGTGATGCATCCCACTTTATGGAGCTCGGTCTTGATTCACTGCTCATTTCTGACCACGATGCACACACACACACACACACACACACACACACACACACACACACACGCACACGCGCGCGCGCGCTCGCCGGAGAGTCTCTCTGTTTTGTTAGTTTCAGTGGCGTCATCTGTCTTGGTCTGTCTCCTCGGTTTTGTCGTGAGTCTCTTTTCCGGCCATCTGCGGCTTGGTGCTTCGCACGGGCGGCGGTCATGTTCCCGGGCCGGGCGCCTGCCAACGGCTCGTTGTTTGTTTTTGTTGTTCTTTTTTTGTTGTTGTTGTTTTTTCTGGCCGTGGAGTCTGTATCTCTGTTGCCCACCTCCGTGCACGAGGGCGGGGCGGCGGCTTGGCGAGGGGGCGTCGGGGCGGGGAGGGGCTTGTGGGTGGAGCTACAGTCGCTCTGTTTTTTTCGGGGGAAGGATCCGTGGCCTTGGCTGCCCCCCCCCCCCCCCCCGTGTCTGCTGGTGCTCGTTGGGTTAGAGGAGCGTATGCGTGTCTGTTCCCTGTCTGGCGTCTCCTTAAAGGAATGCACCGAGTTTTGGATGAAGAAAAAAAAAAGTTAATTCTCTGTAAAATAATGAGACCACAGACGACAAAGTCATCCCCTGGGGAAAAAACCCTCCCCCTTAATTCGCCGTTTACGAGGGGATACCACTGCGTTCGTGTGTCCAGGCAGCGATAACGTATCTGCACTGGTTGCTATGGAAACAACAAAGACATGCATTTTTTTTTATCGTGTATCGTTTCGAATGTCAAAAACAATAGTGCTGCTGGGGGGGTTTTAGAATTCTTCTAGGTTGGAAATGTCAAGGTTAAGAATAAAAAAAGCAAAATAGCCTTTACGTTATTGATAAGCTGTCAATCAAGAAACTCACCTTTACACTCCCAGGAAGCAACGATCAGCTGTCAGTCGCTCGTCTAACTGGATGTGACGGACCACAGGAGTTGACTTTTATTCTCGACCTTTCGACTTCATCCGCAAAGAAAATCTGGCTCCTCTCAAGTTATCTTTTTCATGGTCCTGATTAAATATATTGACTCCGTAAATAAATACTTTTATATCAATATGGATGTACAGTTTTCCAAAATGTCGCCGTCAGCTGGTCTGGAATTGTTAAGTGATAATGATAATTTTACAAAGTAGGAAAAACTTGACCACAGGAATGTCACTAAACCGTTATTGTTCCAGAACCTTAATGTCACATCCTAAATGTCGATTCATTAATTCATTCTGATGGAAATGTGATGGAAATAAACATATTGATAAATAGCTGTACAAATCTAAAAAGATGCACTCTGTAATGAGGCCTACATGTAAATAAGTAAGTTAATAAAAAACGGTTCTATAAATAACCACATTTGCAACAGTAAATGTTTAATAAATAGAATTTTGTCCAGACGTATAATATAATGAATAATAATTGGGTGTCAAAGCAGCTACAAATGTACTCTCTCATACTAACGTTTGCAGTTACGTTTTAAGGAAAACCAAGCACACTGAGGATCTTTGTGTCTCTGTTCTCGTCGCCTCACAAACGAGTTGACCAGTCTCGCCAAACTCGGTGTGTGCCCGCAAGTGTGTGTCCCGCTTTTCGTGTGTCTGCGTTCAAAAAAGACAAACGTGTGGCTAAAAGAAAAAGAAAGAAATAGAATCAACAAAGCAAAAAAAGTGACCCGCCCCTTCCTGTGTTTCTGCATCCCCATAGGACAGGGAGGGGGAGCTAGCGCTGATTGACAGGCTGTTGGCCAATCCCCAGCTGTCGTCGGCTGAGTTCCAGGAGTGGAAGAGAGCCTATCAGGAGCTGTTCTCTCAGGAGCCAAACTCCGCCGCCGAGACAGACCCCGGCCCGCCACTGACCCCCTCGCTCTCTCACACACACTCCTACATCGAGACCCATGTCTGACCTGTGAAGCACGCACACACACACGATCACACACACACACACACACACACACGATGACGATGACCTGCGCTCCTCTCGCCTCCCAGTTCTGGAAAGAGTCGCAGTTTTCGTGAGGGAGGAGTCCAAGCGCAATACGACACTTTTTTTTCTGGGGGACACGCGTTGTCTGAGTAACGTAATGAGACGATTCCCTCTGTGTTTGGTCTAAACGCACCACAACACTGGTAACACCCGGAATGCTCGACTTAAAGTGAGGAAACTGATTCTATGAGCTATCGTGGAGCTATTGCTGCAAGCCCCAACCCCAAGCCCCCCCCCCCCAGCTTTAATACTCGATATCCATGACGATATTTTCTGTACGGCGAGTGTTTCAGGCTGAGGACAGTGAGCACATGTCTTTTGGATTTCTAGTTCTAGAGACTTCTGTTTGTGCTGCTTTGTGAGAAGTTCGTTCTGTGCTGGGCTGGACCTGGACCTGGGTGCATGCACATTCGATATAGGACCCATTTAAAGGAGCAATCCACCTTAAAAAAAAATCTTTAATGCGGTGAACTTGGGGCTTTTGTGGACCAAGAAGAGTCTTGTTTTTTCCCCCTCCAATGCCAGTCACTTGATTTTATCACTCCTTAATTCTTCAGGCGGAAACATCTTCTTCATCTCATCATCTTTATTGTTTTATGCAGATTACAGGGCCATTTGCACCTCGGATTAAACATGTGATCTCTATCTGGAAATTGACATTTGCTCCACGGGTTCTCTTTTTGTAAAATGTCAATGGTGCCTGCGCTGTGATCGGATCTCGACATGCGAGTGAATTCGCTGTGTGTGAAAAAAAATCTACTTGGCAATAAACCTGTTTCTTGACGCTGACTCTGAACATGCATGGTCGTGCTGCACGAATTACACCAGGCGGAGATCCGATCGCAGCGCGAGCCCGACCAGTTCGCGTGTAAACGTCCAGATGGGAAATCCAGTTACAGATGTTAATGCCAGGTGTAGACTCATGCATCTCCATAAATCTGACCTCTAACACCGCATAACGGTATAAAGCAGTAGAGTCCAAAGGTATGACCACAATTTAATGTATTTGATTTCATTCCCCACATCGTATCATTTAACAAAAAGGTGTTTCTACTGTACGGCAGTGAGGCTGGATACTTGCAATTTGCCTCTGGATCCATTTTCTTTCATTTTCTCCGGCTGTAATTTGCCATTTCATCACCTGAGATACAGTCACCATGGCAACTACAAGTCTAAGAGACAAAAAAAAAAAAAAAAAAATGGCTTAGCTGGTCTGGTCACCAGAGAAAACATCATAAAACATATTTTTACATACAACATAAATAACGTAACGTATATTTAAAGTAGAATGATTGTCGCTAAATGGCTCCTGATCAATCATTATACTTCATGTAACAGTGTAAAGGTTTCCAAAGGGTGGACTTTTCCCTCATTTGGCTCCTCTGTATCCTGCATGCAACATAGAGAGCATGAGGGAATGTTTGCATAGGAATTGAATTTACGGATCTGATGAATATATATATATATATATATATATATATGTTAGTTTATTATTCGTCCACCGCTGCCAAATGGCTTAATACTCAGAGGCAACTGCACAAAACTATGAAAGCAATCATGCAGACTAATAAGCACAGAGAAAACACATGGCACTCGGTTTGAATGCTCTTTCAATGCTGCTGCCCCGTGGTTGGTTGTAGTAGCATGTCTTTGTTGTAGATAAAACACAATATTCCTTTTTTCCCCCTGTTTTTTGTGTTTTGAAATTCTCTAGATACAGTAGATCTCTCTATCTTTGCAGAGTGCAAACTAAGTGTCTTGGGTGATGTTCTCTAACTCTAATCGGGTCTTTTTTCCAGAGACCGTCGTTGAGTAAAGATTGTTTAATGTTAAAGCTGGAAATTACGGTTTAAAAAGGAAAAGAAGAAGCAGTATTTATTTAAACGTGATCAATCTGCGTTTACTTGTCGGGGAAGAGGCGGGTGGATCAATAAAGTTTGGTCATTTGGATGAATGTGTTTTTGTGGTTCTGTCCTTATTCTCTCTAACGATCGGAGGACGTTGAGGAGGAGAGGGGCTGACGGGGACGATGAGCTACGGTAACAGCTGCAGTCTCAACAGTGCAGCAGTATAATATTCTGACAACAGCGGAGGGGTTTAGTTGATCCACAACAGTTTAGCCGACATTATTAAATTCACAGTTTTGTCCAATTTGTGACGGGGAGCATCATCTTTGAAATGCTGACCTGACTCGTTGCCAAGCTATGCAGCAAAGATAAACACGCCTCGAATGAAGACGAGGGGTTGACCTTCACTCGGAAGCAGCTGTGGAACCCAAAATGATTAATAATTATATTGATGTTATGTTAAAGTGCCATGAGGAAGCAGCCCTAGTTATCCAGAAAATGTCTGTCGCTATTGTGGTCTCAATGTTTATATCAACATCATTATTTCCAAATGACTCACTACATAAACACACCATAACATGTGAAACTCTAGTTTTATTAGTAATTGAATGAATGTATGCATTTTTTTTTAAATATTCAGTCATGGTTTATGACCTGGTTTTGTAGTTGAAGGTTTTATTCGATCCATCCGAATTCATATTCATTGCTCCGTGATGTTTACCAATTTGAAAGTCTAATTCCACAACTCTGCTAAAAATGCGTTGTATTCCAACACTTTTGAAAATAGCAGACAACTAAAATGATCCACAAAGTCTTTGTAAGTTGCCTCTTATGAATAAGTTTTGAAGCAGTACACTGCAAAAAAAGATGCACACTCTTTTTTTTATTGACAATAATTACCACAGTGTATTATGAAGCATCCGAGTCACTTTGAACACAATTCCACCTTCAAACATAATAAAACGTGTTATGCCCACAGCACAGAATGTGCTCGGTATTAAATGGACGAAGCACAAAAGACCCTGAATAACAAACTCCAGCAGGTTCGCCATTAGCCGCAAATCATGCACATGATTTGCGGCTAAATGCTTCTCCTGCCCTGCAGCTTTAACCCATGTTGTCCATTTGGTTGTCGCTAGAAATATATGAAGGTCACTCAATATGTTTGGTTTGCTTCCATTTCTGTATCTTATAGGCAACTTGAATTATTCATCAAATAAACAGGAATGACACACGCATAGCCACTGTTATCTAAAAGGTCTATGAAATATTCAGCTTGCAGCTTTGCTGTGGTTTTCATTTCAAATCATCCTTCATCAGCTCATCTCCTGTTTTGACGTCGTCTCTGTTTCCCCGGCGGTGTTGTAGCTTTCTCTGCCGGTCGACTCGGCCTCTTCCTGAAAACAAATCTTTTCAAGGATCCCTCTGCCAATCCGCTCTATCTTTGTCTTTTTAGTACATTTTCTTGAAATTCTGGGAGCTACTTGCGCTCTTGCATTCTGTGTAAGCTAGGACTAGCTTAAAGACTGCTAGCCTGGCTACGTACTGCGGTTAAAAACCTGCATAAGTTACTCATAAAAACAAAAGTGTAAAAACAGTTAGTTGTAATTTCCTTAGGGAGCTAGCATCCCTTGCTTCTAGCTTCATATTTAAACCCACATATATCTAAGAGTATTTCCCCATACGTTGCTCTACTCCTATAAGGATACAGTAGTGGAGCAGTTTAGCTTAGCATAAAGACAAGGACAAATGGCTTACTTAGCTCTGTTGTGGGGAAAAAGATTAATCTAATTAACACAATCTTATTTTGTTTGATCTGAACAAAAGCAGAAGTAAAAATGACAAAATTGTTCTTTGACAGAGGAATATGTGTTTTATGCTAAGCTAACTGTCTTTTGGTTCTAGCTTCTGTTTGCAGTAGAGTCACGAGGGGTGTTGATATCTTCTTGGCACGAAAGCGCATTTGAGCGCATTTATTAAAAGATCAAACTTTATAATTCAGTAGTAGTAGGCTACAGAGCAGGTGACGGAAACTTTGCATGTTTTAAATTCACTTTTATAGTATGATAAAAATAGGATGAAAATGATTTAGCAAGTAAAGGCTGAGGTGGTGGTAAACATTTAGTATCGATCCAGATTCATTCCCCAATACAAAGTCTGAAACCCATTAGTCCAAATTACGATTCATCACGTTGTTATTTTGTCATATGTGCTCAGCATTTTGAGATTATTGCACATATGTTAGGTGAAGTAGTTGGACTATATCACTGTTAAATATTTCCTCACACTCTGAACACTTTAGTCTGGCAGGGGAAGCAGTGTGCACTCAGTCCCAGTGAGAGGTCTGGGGAGCTGGCAGATTTCCCTCCAGTGGTCTTTCTTAGTGTCGTACTCCAACACACTCCTCACGATCACCTCCTGTCCGTCGCTCCATCTGCGCCCACCGAATACCAGAAGGTTCCCGCACGGCGTTGTGACCATCCCGTAGTTGAAGGAGCCGATGAGAAGCGGCCGGAGGCGTGTCCAGTGGTCCGACCGCGAGTCGTATCGTTCTATGTCGCAGAAAGGCTCGTACATGCCCAACAGGGCGTAGATGTAGCCGTGGGCAGTTGCCAAGCGGTGACTGAACCTGGCGATGGACATGGACGCCCTCTTTTCCCAAACTCTACTTTTGAGGTCCCAATACAGCACCTCTCTGCTGCTCTCCCTGTTTTCATCATGGTTATCACCGTGGTTACTGCCATGGATGGTGCCCCGGTTGCCCGGGAGACCACCTGACACATAGATACCGTTGTCGAGCTCGGCCGACGCGTGGCCGTAAAGGGGCCGAGGCATCGTCGCTCCTTTCCTCCACGCACCCGTGGTCATGTCATAAAATTCGACAGAAGCTACCGAGGTGTGTGTGTCGGCGTCCGGTCGTGTGTGTCGTCCCCCGATGGCAAAAATAACCTCCTCCGCCACGCAGCAGCTGAACTGCGCCCTTCTCTCCAGCATGGACTCCACCCGCTCCCAGCGGTCGAAGCGAGGATCGTACCTCCACACTTGGTTGGACGTTGATGTGGTGACGGACTTTTTTCCCTCCGCATCTCCCTCTTTCACTTCCTCTCCTCCGATCACGAAGAGGAAACCTCCGACCGAGCACACGCAATGATTCCTCAGTCGCAGCGGGACGCAGGAGCTCAGCGACGAAAACTTCTTGCTGCCCGGATCAAACGCCAACAACTGCTGTTCTGGCCAATGGGCACCGGACCCTCCGCCCACGAGCAGCACCCGATTGGGCGACGCTCTGAGTGTCGACTGCCTGTTCTGTCTGATTGGCTGAGCCGAACCCATCCTGTGGTACTCGGCGGCTCGAGTCAGCTGACTCCTGATCAAAGGTGTGGACATGGCCCTGTGATCGAGTTTGGTGAGATCAGGAGCGCAGACCAATCCGAAGCGCAGGCGACTCAGCAGAAGATTTGATTTCAGCAGTGGGAGGGGTCCGTTGTCATCCAGCCAATCCAAAGCCAGCTCTATGAGCCGCACCTCCTTGACGCCAGGTATCTCGTCGGCGTCGAGCACCGCCATCAGTGACTGGACGTTCAGGTCGAGGAGGTCATTCTTCCTCGCCTGCAGCAATGCTCCCATCTCCATGGCAATAGTTTGATTGGCAGCCTCAAGTGCGTTTGACAGTGCGTGGCGTTCGGCCAGGTTGGCATAGCAACAGCAGTTTTCGCCGCTTAAACTGTCAATCATAAAGCGCTCGCATATCGCCACAGCCGTCTCCACTTGCAGGTACCTGGCTGCCTCCAGGACGGCAGAAATTGTGGAGGGCGATATGCTGAGCCAGCCCGAGTACAGGAAGTCCAGGATGGCGTCTAAGCCCTGTGCTTTTAGCGCCGGGAGGCTAATGGAAGCAGCTAATCTCTCTGCGGTAGTCTCTCCAAACAGAGCCCAAAAATATTCGCTGGAGCTGGCCAAGAGGGCACGGTGACAGGGGAAGGATACGCCGCCGGCCTCCAGGACGACGTCGCACATCCTCCGCTCAGAGCGCAGCCGCTGGAAGCCGGAGAGAAGTCCGGTTCTGTGGGAGGAACTGTAGAGGACGGAGTAGCTATCCATCCAGAAGACAGGAGGTGAAAGAGCATAGGTTAGATGGAGGGGGAAGGGTTAGGGAAGGATCTTAGTCGGGAAGGTGAAAGGAAGCAGCTTTAATAGGGGGATGTCGGGGTGAAACATTAAAAGCAGAAAGCATTGGAAAATGAGTGTAGTCGAAAAAGACGTAGTCGCCAAGCTGCTTGACAAAAAGGAGAATCATTAGCAGGGTAATGAGATGTTAAAAGCAAGAAGCAAGTAATGAGGGGTAAAGAAAGGAGACAAAAGTGGAGAAGAGAGAAAAGTGCACGTCCGTAGTCGAGCTCGCTCCATCTGTGTTGTTGTCCTGCTCCGTCTGCAGCGGCGAGCATGTGACACGGCGATAGGAAGGTGAACAACTGCCAGTTGTCCTGTGACACGCCCCCTCCAGACGTGGTCCGTCCCAAAGTCTTCCGTCTCTTTCTGTGTGATGCGCCAGTTCCGCTGGCATTGTGTTTGTCCGCTGCCCTTTCCACGGACTCCGGGAGGGAGTATCACCCAAATACATGCGTCCAACATACACGCCAACCCAGCAAGCAAGCGGGTTGACACACACACACACACACACACACACACACACGGAACGAGGAAAGATGGAGCCTGGCGGGTTTTAGTGTCTATCCCGGCGGGTGAACTCATCGGTAAATACAGCTGCTAGAGCCCGCGACCAAGATTCCAGGGGCACGGTTGCCACGGCACCTATCTGCGCCCGCGGTCGCCATGGAGACAGAAATAGAAAAACACAGACACAGCCCGGGCGGATTTGGCGGCGAGAGGGACGCATCAAAACCCCCGGCGGAAGTTTTGCCAATGCTGCACAAAGATTTTTAGAAGTGTCGAAAGTAGCACGTAGCGCAATCCCGTGACCTTTCAGACGGCATTTGACCTTAATTATGACTTTGAAATTATCCAGATTGATATCATGCTATTATTTCTATGCGAGGGGGGGACGCAGATTGTTCCGCGTGTACAGTTTGTGGTGAGTTGGTGATCATCGTCTCTGAATAGACGCTGGCGCACACTCACAGATGAGTGTGCCTTTTATGTGTGTGTGTGTGTGTGTGTGTGTGTGTGGGGACGTCGGTGTTTGTTTTATTGAAGGCTCTCTCGAGATCAGATTCCAGCACAAGGAGAAACGGACTCACGCCTTTTTTTTTGGAAACTGCACTGTGTTTTTGTAATATCTTTCCCCTCACAGAGTCAGATCCTCCCGTGCGCTCGTTGAAACACCGGCGAATGTTTCTCTCTCTCTCTGGGCTGAGTATTCCTCCGTGACCTGATGATGGGGGGCTAAACATAGCTACTACAGCTGCTCCGTGTGTGTGTGTGTGTGTGTGTGTGCGTGTGTGTGAAGGACATGTGACGTGACGATGGGATATGCATGCGCTGTAACAGGGGGACAGACGTGGTGGAGGCGTATCTGGGCTGCATGTGTGTGTGTGTGTGTGTGTGTGTGACGGCATGTGTGCTTTAATGTCGCATTCCTCTTCTGAAACAGATGGATTTGGAGGTTTAGTTCAGGATCACGGCGACTCCGTGCACATAAATGCGCCTGACTCCGACCTAATACCCTGTAATGCCCATTATTTGTGCACATAATACAAGAATATAACAGCTGGCGATATGAGCACTCTTTGTTTTTTTTGCTCTGTATGTAATGTACTAATGTTCTTTTTCATCGCAGTAAACATGAAGTTCAATTTTTTTTTTGTTCCATGTTATTTGATATGTTCTTTTTTAATCAGTGCATTCATATCGTCCTTACGAGGAAAATGAGAATCCTTTTAATCACGTCACCTTGAAAACTTTGCAGCTGTCAACTGCACCGGAGAGATGATTGTTGTGCTTTTAAAAGCAAAATTAAACCTAATAAAACTATTTAAATCATGAAGCTGATATTTGAGGACGATATGTTTCCTTCAAGATATTTCAGTCTCGACCAACCGTCGTTGCCATACCCCCGAGTGAAATTTGTGAAATTCTGCTTTCTACTTAAAAGCATAAAGCAAGTGTCTTAAAAAAAATGATTGGGATTGAATTGGAAAATTCTAATAAGTCAAGAAGAAAATTGTATTTAACAATAAAAGACACTCGATATTTCATGGAGGGAGCCAGTAATCAATTGCAAACGTTGGATTTTATTTTTTTTAGAACCATCTTGATTTATTGCAGTTTATTTCCTGAAGACATCATCATCATCATCATCATCGTATCTATCAACGAACAACATTGTAGTATCTCACCAAAAAGTACGACAATAGATCTTAAATCGCACAAATTTTAACAACATTCAGAAAAGAGTAATTCAGACCTACAGTGCAGCCACACAGTCTGGAGAAGCCACACCACTAGTACAGTAATCCTTGTTTGTCCTCGCCGGAGATCATTTTCCGTCATAGCCTGTAAACCTTCCTCTCAACTCCAACCTCCTGCTTTAATCTGGACCGTCGGAACGTTTCCCTCACAACCGTCTCCGTCGCCATGGTCGCCTCCTTCTTTGGCTCTCGCAATCCAGCCGCCGAGCGGTTGGCGTAAAGGCGCAGATGCCGGAATTTTTGGTGCGACACTTGTTTCGCGCTCGCTGGTCGATCGCCACGAAATTCCCCGGACGAAAAAACAAACAAAAGCAAAACAGCGTAGAATTGCAATAACATGTCAGTAACTTCTAAAAGTAAAGAAGAGTCTTAAGCTTTACAATAAATATATATATATATATATATATATAAATATATATATTTATATACATATATATTTTATTTTTTATTTTTTTATATATAAAATACGATTTCAATTTGGATTTCGTGACAAAACGTCATCCGACTTGTTGAGGATGCAGCGTTTCCACCCGCCACTCGTGCGGGTTGACTGAGAGTTCGTGGACGCCGGCCCCTCGGTGCGCGCAGGAGCAGAAAGTGAGTCGCTGGACGTTGGTCTTCCCGCGGACATTGGCTTTTTCGCAGGAAGGCGTTTGTGCCTTGGGGATGAGCTCGTAGTTTGTTCGCCTTCTCTTTCCGCAGCGAGGGGGGGGGGGGGGGGGGGCGAGTCTGTGTGTCTGAAGACCATTCGCCGTCCTCTCCTTCGCCGGGCTCGCTCCAGGGGTCCTGCCAGAGAGAAGACAGATTAAGACGTGGTGTGCGAGGGAGTAGGGGCCGATCGGCGGCCCCGTGAACCGGGACGGCGAGACGCCGTGACGGAACAGCAGATATTTCTCGAAGGTGGACTCCGACTTGAAACTGGTCGAGGCCACAGACTTCATACAGAGAAGGACTTTCGAAACTTGTAATCTTGGAGGTTAATCCGCAAATTCTCCTACGACACGGTTGTTTTCATTCCACACAAACGGACAGTCCTATACTGCGTGGCCACAACTATGTGGACACCCACACTCTCTTGGTCTTGTGTGGTTTTCGCTCTTGGTCGAGGACTATTTTTTCTCCGTGTCTGTTTTTGCCGAGCTCTGTTCGTTAGACTTCCAAAAAGAAGGCAAATTGGTTTTTTCTCATATTTGGATAAGACATTTTTTCCTATGCCACTTGGAGACGCTCCGGTTCTGTCTGCGCGCTGCATTGCAGGACGAGCTGACGTCCCACCGCTGGGTTTCCTGCAGTAGCTGAGGCCCGTTCTCCGCCGAAATGCAGAATCTGACCCCGTAGTAATATGTCTTCGAAAAAGAGAAATGTGTTGACAAGAAAAACTCGAACCAGCCTCCGCTCCTTTGTTTCCACCTCTCCCCTCTCTCCCTCTGTCTCTGTCTCTCATTTGACTCCTACACAGCAGCACAACCCACGTGGTTTGGGCCGGGCCCGACCGCCGCAGTGTTGGGATATTGTGGTTTCTGTGTCCCGCTGAGAAAGTCACAGCACAGTCACACACACACACACACACACACACACACACTCCAATAAAGTATAAATATAGAGCCTGACTCAAACCCTCCTGCCCACACACAACAGGCATCGACACACACACACACGCACGCACACACACAGGCACGCACGCACACACACACACACGCGCACACTGCTTGACCCAAACGAAGGGGCAGAGAGGCCCACGCCGCCACCTTGTGGTGAACTCCGACCACTGCATGTAAATACTGCGGAGACAAGTCTCACCATCATTTATTTATTTTACCATGAAAAGTCAAAGAGTTGTTTTTCGCATTCTAAAAACAACAATCCAGACCAAATGACACGTGTCAATTAATATGCATATGTGTGCGTGTTAGGACCATACCATACTTTTAAACACATAAATCCAATAAAGTTTTTTTTAAAACACCTTTTTCCCCCCATATTTATGGTACTTTTCGTATTTAAATAAATATGAATATATGTGTATATTATTATTTCTAGTTCATTTGTGTTAAATGTTTTTTTTGGTCTTTTCTGTTGCACTCATCGGGGCAGGTTCCTAAAACGTCTATTGCAATGGCAATTAAATCATGAATTTAAAATTTTTGAAATTTAAATGTATTAAGGTTTGTGGCACAAATGTGTAAACAGTCTGTCTTCTAGTATATACATATATATATATATATATATATATATATATATATATATATATATATATATATATATATATATATTGCGACAGGTGTGTTTTTGAATATCTATTCCTTACTCGTCCGAACACAATCAGCTGTTTATTTGCTGTAGTGGCTTTGCATCGTTCACATTTGTGAGGTCATGATCTCTGTGCCTCTTTGATGGTGTTGCTCCCATTTGCATCTTTTTCTTTTGATTCTATAAGCCCTGATTGTTACCGCGATCAGACAAGACGGAAACGCGGCTGGTCTCTGGATTTTTTTAAAAATATTGCACATTAGCAGATCCACACACGTACATGTTAATCCTTGGTGACCCATCGCAGTTCGCTCTTGACGTTCTGCAGCTCTGACAGGTTGACAGCAGGCCCGGGCAGTTTCACCGCGCCCGGCAACGCCTTCTTCTCCTCCGGTGTCTGGGCTGCGGCGCTGGGCTGCTCCGGAGACGGAGCCTGAGGAGGGAAAGAGAAATCAACGACACGACAAAATACTTTGTGAAAAATAGCTGCATGGTTCCTCCGACCACCATGTTTTCTGTTTACGCTGACTACCGTGTTGTAGTGTTCCACTTAGTTCTTTGACTTCTTGAGAAATGTATTACTGTGACAGTTACTTCAAAAACACAAACAAACCAAATATATGCAAAATATAAACAATGTTATGAAAGATATGAAAGTTTGGTTTATTTTTCAAGCTACAGTTACATGCAAGTACATGTTGTCTTTCACTGACCTGCGTACCTGTGTGTGTGTGTGTGTGTGTGTGTGTCTGTCTTACCTCCTCTGTGTCTCCTGTCTCCTCTCTCCTCTTGACAGGATGTCCCGCCCCTGGACGCAGAGCTCCCATCGGGATGTTCAAATTAGCCTGACGGACATGGAGAAGAGCCAGTTGAGGCACTTTCAACACAAACACACATGGCGTTTCCTGTCTCTGCGTCTCTACGTGTGTGTGTGGGTGTGTGGGTGTGTGTGTGTGTGTGTGTTCGCGTGTGTGTTCGTGTGTGTGTGTTCACCTGCTGTTTCCTCAAAATCCCAGGTTTCGATTATAACCAATATTTCCTGGTTTTCATCATGTCCCTAAAATAGACTTGTGTCTTTATTCAAATTCACACACACACACACACACACACGCACGCACATACAGAGCACAGAGACATGCCTGCTAACTTGATGTTCTGCTGCTGCGCGCCCCGACATCCTGTCACTTTTTGGGATTTGACGTGTTTTGTATTGTACTGTACTGTAATGTATTGTATATATGCTCACATTGTACAGCTGTACAGACGGGGGGGAGTGTGTGTTGTGTGTCGCTGAGGATGCTGGATATTGTTCTATGAAAGAGTTTTATTTTTTGTCCCCCCCCCCCGAGACTATGGTATGAAGGTACGAAGGAAGTCGCCTCATCCACAGCATGTTTGCTAAGATTTATACTGTACTGTTCACTGTTAATGTTGCTTGGGCTGGGATCGTTCACTGTCTGTTATGCTTAGCGTGCTCCGGCTTAGCATGGGCGGATCTCTGAACAGCCTCAACTGGGCCCAAAGGGGTCACGAGGGGATCCCGGGGCCAGGGCGTCTGTGTCAAGTGACTGTTAACATATCGTAGTTTGAAAGTCGGTCAAACGACCACAAAGAGACTCAAAACGACTACAAATAAAACACAAGGCGACCTTGAAGAGACTGAAAGAGACTCAAAACGACCTCAAAGAGATTGAAAACGCCCTTACAGAGAATCTCAACGACCTCGCGGGGACTCAAAACGACCTCGACGATGCTTAAAGAGACTCAGAACGACTGCAAAAAGACAACACAACCACAACGAGACCCAGGACGACTACAAAGTGAATATACAACCACAAAGAGACTCTAAACAACCTCACGGGGACGCAAAACGACCTTGAAGATACTGAAAAGAGACTCAAAACGACTCAAAACGACCTTGAAGATACTGAAAAGAGACTCAAAACGACTCAAAACGACCTTGAAGATACTGAAAAGAGACTCAAAACGACTCAAAACGACCTCAAAGATGCTCACAACGACCTCAAAGAGACACTCAATGACCTCACAGGGACTAAAGGAGACTCCACACGACTACAAAGAGACACAAAAGAACCATACAGGGATTCAAAAACCACCCAAAAAAGTAGACAGAGAGCAACCACAGAGACTGAGGAAGTCCCCACAAAGAGATGCAATAGGGCAACGAAGAGAGACGCACACAAGGAGAAACCATCACAAACTGCAGGGTTCCATTGTTCGCGGCCGCTGCGTTCGTCTGGGGCTCTGGCTTCTACGTGTCCAGTCTGTCAATCACACTGTCAATCCCAGACTGTTGTGTGCTGTAGGAAGTCACGTAATCTTTATCGCCATAGTTGGACCAGAAAAAGAAGCTATTGGTTCTTTTCGTTTTTTCCAGCTTGAATAAAAAATCTACCGGATGAGAGAGATTTAGATTCGTTGGCCAAATGAACTGTATCACTTATTTTATATACGTGCGGCACTTTTGCAGATTCTATTAGACATTAGGGCAGCGGCTCAACACTGTTTGATGTTTGTTCTTGATTTTATATTGTATGAAGTTGGTATGAAGTTGATCTACAAGGGCACTGACAATTATCCGGCAGAGCCCGTTTGTCAAAGACAAGATATTTTACAGTTTAACCATAAACGTTCCGATACATAACTTTTAAGTGAAAGGAAAACACAAATGCAAGCAAACATATAGAACTTGAAATAAGAAAACACCCATTGTTCGCTGCATATCGGCAAACATAAGCACTGATTACGTAATATCGGATCGATATATTGCTTTTGCAAATTGTTTTGAAAGGTAAAATGGGAACAAAATATTTCTTAATTAATGATATAGAACATGCAAAATAATTCATAATTCATAATGTGAAGCTGTTCTACTGTTCTTGTTTGGGACTTTTGTTGAACTGGTGGCGGAGACTGGACTAAGAACCTCATGTTTGAACTGTTACCGGTATTTGAAACCCCCCTCTGTCCCGACGCCTGATCCCATGGTTAGACACACGAAAAATGAGCACAATGAGAAGAAGAAGAAGATGAAACATAGACGAACTCTGCAATCGCTCCGCCTCGCCGCAACTCTGCACTAACCGAGCCCGGCTCCTGTACGTGCACAGTCAGAGCTCCGTGTTTGCCTTTACCAATAAATACTTTGATGTGGAAACACTTCTGTCGCCTGCAGCCTCCATTTCTCACAGGGCGAGAAGTCACTGACGATTGGTTGGAGCTGTTTCTGCACTTTTTATGTTTATTGTCAGAGGTAACAAAGTGTTCACCTGATTTAAGTTATGGTTCCGTCGAGGACGAACACATTCAGGATCAGTATCAGGAAGTAACTGAGTACATTTACTCAAGTAAATGAAAGTGTACTTGTGCTATATATTTATATTACAATATATTATACAATATACGATATTTTACTGTTTTCATTCACGACACATAATCAGTTTTTTTTTTATATGGTAGCGCTGTTGCGAATGAAAGTAACATGTGTGTACAAACAGTCATCTGACATCAAGTAATATGTAAATAAACAAATGCAAACACAAGGAAATATAGAAAATAACAATTTCCTACATGTTGCACACAGAATATATAAAGTGTGAACAATATTTCATATATGAGATCAAATAGAAAGGGCCTTTTCTGTGTCATCACTCATTTTATTTTAACTAAGTTTGGCTAATAAGACTTTGATTTTTTTGTACTTTTACTTGTAATGGAGTATTTTTTAAGTATTTGGTTTTTAGACACACACACACACACACACATCCAGACTCATACATGTTGTGCAGATAGATGGAAATATATATTTTTTTACCTGAAGGGCCTTGACGTTGGACGAAGGTTTGGACATAATCCCCCCCGATGAGTGCGCTGACCTGGAGGAAGCACAGATCACAGAAATTCAGCTGTGCATGCGTGTGTGTGTGTGTGTGTGTGTGTGTGTGTGTGTGTGTGTGTGTGTGTGTGTGTCTTGGGGGTACTGGGACTCTGTTTCTGTGGGGTTTTTTCAAAGGCCCGGGATAGCATTTCAGTTGCTTAGCGACTCTTACAGACGGGAGCAGGTAGAGAGGACTTGTTGTCTGAATCATTCATGAGAGGCAGAGAGAGACAGCGACAGGACGTCGAATTGAAAGAGGCCTCAAGTTCAGCGAGAGCACCGCGGCTGTGACAGGGAAACTTTGCATACTGTACAGAGATGTACTGTGGGATGCAGCCATTTGGAACAGCAGTGTCAGATACTAAACAGACTCATGACCTCAGCTTAGACCCAAACATAAACTCTCCTACTCTGGGATGGTAATGTTTTGCAGCGTGTTTTACCTAATGACATACGTACTATTATTGTTGTAGCGATTATTATTAATGCAAGTTGCTGTTATTATTAAGTGTTCGCATTGTTGGTGATGGATGACGTTCACATCATTCCATATTTTATATTCCCTCCTGTGGCCTTCAAGGCCTTCCTTCCCGATGACAACGTAAATACCTAACATGGGTCACATATATATATATATATATATATATATAATAAATTGAATTTTTAATAATTTGCAGTAACTTTCAAGACTGTTCCCCTATGGAAGAAAAAAGAATTGTCCTACAGGTCGTTCTCCTAAACCCGACCAAATCTCAAACACAGCATTGTCACATCATGAAATTATTACATTTTTACAACATGTTTGGGAAGGAAGGAACTTGATGTTGTCATTTGGAAGTCCATACTTGTCACTGAGGATGCAATTATAAAAAAAAATGAATACTTGAATATATAATATCATTTTCAAACGACTCTTGTGCGTTATTGCCTCAGCCTCCCCTCGGTTATTTCTCACATCCTCCCTCCCCCTTTTGCTGCCTCACGGATCAGCACCGACCCCAAGTGGATCCCTAATCGTAGAAAGTTTCCATGGCCTATTTATCTTATCTCCAAGTGGCTCAGAGGAGAAAGAGAGGAGCCGAGCAAGGCCAAGGCTCTCCGGCTGCTGCTGCGGCGGCGTCAGCGATGGCGGCGCTCAGACACTGTTGCCAGGGTGATGTTTGTGCAGCAACACACAGGGGAAAAAGAGCTTCGCTGTCCTTGACATGAGAGCAAAAGCCTGGACTCACGCTTACACAACGGGGTCATATTTATGTTGGCCCTGAGCAGCAGCTGCCCTCTGTCGCCGCTCTGCAAAGCCGGACGAGCCCTTTTCACTTTCACACACACACACACACACACACACACACACACACATAAGCACAGGTGCGATTACTCCTCATACTTCAAATTATTCAAATCTTCCAAACATTAAAAGCCTTTACATCTGTCTCAACGCCTCACAGAAAGACTCTTTGAGGTGTGTGTGTGTGTGTGTGTGTGTGTGTGTGTGTGTGAGTGAGTGTGTGAGTGTGTGTGTGTGTGTGTGTGTGTGTGTGTGTGTGTGTGTGTGTATGTAAGTGTGTGTGTGTGTGTGTGTGAGAGCGTGATTTTATGTTGTGTTGTTGTGAGTGGTACTTTATTTGTGGAATGTAAACAATTTGTGAAAGATAAAATCTTATAACCTTAGTTCACATATATATGTATATATATATATATATATATATATATACATATATATACATATATGTATATTTAAATACACAGCTACAAGTGAATTTAGCTAATTCAGGCTATGGAGCTAGCTTGAACGCTGCTATTTTTATAACATCTGATGGTATCAAAGACAGAAATTGAAAAAATAAAATAAAAGAATAAACCATATAACAGGTTGTGTGTTCTTGTCGAGCCAATCACAGCCAGTTTTTTTTGTTATTGTTAAGATGAGAGGATTAATACCGCCCTCGCGGCTGAATACGAAGGTAGAGTCAGCCGTGGATTAGCCTAGCTTAGCTTACGGAAGTGTCAACAAATCTTTGGCAAAATAGTTGCAAATTGTGAAAATAGAATGGAACAGTAACACTGTTAAAACCAATAAGTTCACGTGTCGCAGTCTGTCGGTATTTGGTTTCACACGCAAACAATAAACCACGTGAATCGCTTGCGCGGCCTAAAAGCTAATACAGCTAGCTAAGAAGCTAACAACGCAATTAGTGCTTGAACGCTGCCAGTTCGTGAGTGGCTGGCGGTTTCGACTGAAATGGAGAAGAAAAAAAATCTAGATTATTATTGGAAGCAATAATAATGATGGCGAGTCATCGAGCAGTTGTCAAAGTTTCACAGGAAGTGGAAACGCATGGGAGTCGGATCTGCAATTACAATGATATTGGTGATTAGGCGAATAACAAGAGCTCAATGAACATTTAACGATTACAACCGGGGAATATGTATTTTTCGCTTCAACAGGAAGTTGGAGCAGACTGCAGCGAAATTGTTGGAAAGTAACGTTCATTATTAGCATTTTGATAAGTTTAAAAATGTTGTTGCACAAATAAGATTTTGTCAAATTGTGTATTCATTAATAAACCCTGAGAGGACCTGCAGGTTGTCAGAGACTTCAACATTGTTACTTTTAAAAACTATGAAACTACTGTATGTCCCACTTGCCAGTTATAAACTCCACACACACACACACACACACACACACCGACGAAGCAGATGCAACATACCTGTTGATGACACAACACTGAATCGCCTCTACGAACTTTGACGTCTCTCCCTGGTTAACTTATACTTTCCTTATAGTTTCCTCTCCGCCCTCCATCTATTTCTCTCTTGTCTGTCTCTTCTCTTCTTCTCTCCGCCCTCTCTCTCCATCGCTCTCTCTCTCTCTCTCTTTCTCTCTCCGGCTGCCTCGTAAGTGGTAGAAGGATTCCTCTCATATCTGGGATTTGTTCTCACTATAAATAGACGAGTGATACACTGAAGGGACCTGCTTTCTATCCCCACACACACACACACACACACGCACACACACACACACACACACACACACGCACAGACGGACACACACACAGAGACAGACCTAAACACAGTCAAACAGTAGATCAGGGCACCCGGATCTCATTTATGTAAAACACCTTTTTTAAGGTTTTTTAGCTTTAATAATAATCCTCTAATATTTCTAATGAGGTATTCAAAAAATTGAACATTTGAGCATTATTCGAATATGCACGCAATAAATGTCCCTGTGAAGGAATAGATTTAACTGTAGGTCATAACTTTACCCAAAACTTGAGCATTGAAGCAGGAAATCTTCAATTTCGGCCCCCTGATTTGAATTTTGAATTTATGATTATTGAACTACCATTACAACAAAATGTTCCATTGTGGGAATTGATTTAACCGCGGGACCAAACTTCATTGAAAAACTTTGACCATTTAAGGCTGAAAGACAAACTTCCTGCTTACATGATCCTCACGAACTTCATGAGACACGACTATGATCCCAGAATCAAGCGTCTTTTTAAGGTATTTGAACAATGATAAAAGTTTTATTACTGCAGGACCAAACCTAATTAAAAAAGGTGGAACATTGAAAAAACAGTCTGCTTATGTGATGTTCACAAATGTCTGTTATGAAAAGATTTGAACATCTTTTGAGGGAATAATTTAATGGCAGGACCAAACTCAAAACTTCCAAGCATGACACACGTGAACACGACACAGTCCGCCTAAATTTTTTTTCCTGAATGTTTTTTTATCGAATATGATCCATGACTCTGGCGTCTCCTCAAAGGTAGATGAGCCGTTTGTTCCCTGAGCCCAACCCCTGTTCCCACTCAACCGCGTCGGCTTGTGCGATATTCGGAAGATGTTTTTCACAGCATCTTCTTCGAATCCTGACACTTGGGTCCTGAAAACACTCCTCCTACGTCTTGGTGACTAAAATGGCTCTGCCCTATTTCTGTTCTGCACTGACATTCACTCAACACACACACACACACACACACACACACACACACACACACACACACACACACACACACAGAAACAGCTGGTGTATCTGCTCTTATACACTGATGTACAACCACGCTGTGATCTCACAGGGTTAAAGGTGTGTATGTGTGTGTGTGTGTGTGTGTGTGTGTGTGTGTGTGTGTGCTCCCTTACCTCCTGGTGCGCGTGGTTGCTCTGCCCCTGCCTGCGCTCCCTCTGAGGTCCTCTTCGGCTACCTGACCTGTTTCCGCTCGGCCTGATTGGCTCGGAGAGACAGGAAACTCCTCCCCGACTGGAACCCGGCCCATCGTCAGAAAAGCAGAAGGAGTTTCCAGCCTCGTGTCTGCGCATGTGTGTGTGTTTTTTTTCTCCAATACATTCTAAAGTCACTGATTCCACCTGCCCGTCTCTCAACGTGTCCCCTCGGCTGTTCCTCAGGCGGACCGCTCCACTTTCACTGCATCGGACAACAAGTCATCCTCTTCAGCGTGGCCCGTGAAAATGAATCTGTCGTGTGGCGGGTTAGTAAAATGAAGAGACTGGAACTGAAGGCTTGTTATATATTTCAAGCTATGCAAATACAACCCTCACGCACACACACATTTTGTCATGGGTCAACCTCAGGGACTTTACATAGACTTGCATTCATCTCCTGGAGACTTAAATTAAGCCAAAACTGAAAAACTGACCCCAAAATTAGCTTTTGTCCCCAATTGCAAAAGCTTCACCAGATTGGCTGGCTTTTAATTTGAAATTTAATTTTCATATTTAAACTAAAATGGCTGGAGGGAATTTTTGAACATCTCCATTTTAGCATTTTCCACTTTTCATGATTAGATTCAGAATCATGCAAACTATCGGTCATATTTTCCTGTAGTCATTGTTGTATTTCTCGCGTTTGCCTCCAGTATGTGTATTTTTTTTCTTATGAAGTAGTGAGAGTCTCCTTGAACTTCTCCAAGAACTGCGGTTTGGGGGCGCGACAGCTCAGTAAGTGGTGGATGAGCAGTAGATTTAACTGCTATCAGTATTTAAATTGGATCATAAAAAAGAGAGGCATGCAGTGAGAATAGTCAATGAATGCAGCCAAGTGAATTCCTCGAGTCCTCCCTCTCTCTGTTTTTGAACAGAATTAACCTTTAATCTCGCACAAAGTGACCTCACGAACATCACGTCCGTGGTATTAAACTCAGAAGCCGGAGGCTCTGTGGGACTGCGAGCCGCGGCCGTATTGATGTGACATTCGTCAAAACACACGGAGCGGGTTTATGTTTCCCCAGTTCTCTTTGTGGCTTAATGAGTCAGACTGTGAGCGAGTGGCCTCGTCAGCCCATACACATTTATCGGTGTCCTTTTACCCTCTTGACCTTTGTGGCCGGACGAAATCCAATATGTGGACACACAGTTGCTCTTTTTTATCGCTGCTGCTCGGGCAAAGTAGATGTGCAGAGACTCTGATTGATCGCTCCTGGCCTCCATTTTGAGGACGAGTGCTGATTAATCTTTTATCCAAATAGTTGGAGTATTTTCTAGTTAGAGTATTTTCTGCCAATCTACCGAGTGATCAAACAACCAATCACTTTGGCTCTTACGCCGTCCCAGCTTCATCTGATTTGTGTTTAATATCATTCAATTTATGGTCCAAAACTGCATCTAATAAAGACATTAAAATGCCAACCTGAGTCTAAATCATTTAGTACCCTGCAAGGCGGCGTGTGTGTTCAAACTTGCTGGGATTATAACAAGACTGATTTGACATCAAAATGTTTTTTTTTAAAATAAATGCAAATTTCAAGGTATCTCTGCTTCCAGACACAACCTGAAGTTTAGATATGGTAGAAAACATAAAATAAATATACAGATAGTATAAGAGAAAGAAACAAACAAACAAAGAAAAAAAGAAAAAAAATACAAAGAAAGAAATATATGTAATTCCTCCAGTTGAACACTTGGTGGCGGTAATGCCCCTTTTCTTCGCTGCTGTTTCCCCCCCTTTAAGGAGAAGACGAAGAAGAAGCCAACCCGGAAGACTTTTTATCGGTCGAACGGTCCTGTGAGCTAACGGCTTCTCTCCTCCGCACTGCTTCTCTCTGGAAGACAGAACCTTCCCCCTTTCTTCACTCTCCGACATTAAACCTCCGACATGTACACAACGCGGAGGAGGACGCGTGTGGCCGCGGGCAGCAGCGCGACGAGCAGCGGGCAGAGGCAGTGATGCCGCTCGGCTGATCCTCTCTCCGCCGCACCATGATCCCCGTGCCGCTGCTGGTGTGTGTGATGGCAGCCTGGTGCGCCGTGTACCTGGCCGACACACTGCTGAGGGTGAATATACATACATATATATATATGCTCCTGTTCTTGTTTTTTATTAGTGTTATAATTAGCAATACATAATGATGAGAAATAGATGTGATGATTTCAGCTGCAGTCTCCATGGAAGCAAACCGGAAATAGGCAAACCGGAAGGAGATAAAGCGTCAGATATGATAAGAAAGGTGGATGTTGAGTTTGGGATGTTTGGGAAGTGTCCTTCTGTTGCCCCCAAAACTTGCTGCTAATTATTATTATTTTTGATGTGGTTGTTGTTGCTTTTCCTCAAAATCTATCACAACTCTTTCATGCCAGTAATATTTCCAAATACTTCAGTGCATGAAACGGAGGAGGGAAAAAAATATATAAAAATCAAATCACTGTCTGCCCTGAGTAAAGTTTAACTGGTACAAAATGCTTCACATAAACAAAACCACGCCATAAATGTGGTAATAAGCAATAAATGATTTCAAAAGAGAGACAATAAACACTGATGCTGTGAGATGAGACAAACGGCCCGTTTGAATAAATGGGTTTTCAGCTGCAGTGAATATAACTCAGTCCTGTAAAACAATGACCTCAAGCTCCTCCCAACAGCAACATGCATATGATTTAATAAACATCTGTGATAGTGTCAAACTAAACTATATTAACAATGGCGCTAGATTGTGCATGTGTACCTAATAAAGTGGTCACAGGGCAAAGTTTCTCCATCACAGAGCAGTGACATCATGATTTCCTCTTCTGACTCTTGTCCCGCAGTCGTCGGCATCGCACCGAGTCAGATATGAGTCGTGGCTGGCGAGTCGGGGGCTGATGTTGTCCCCTTTCCACCTGCGCTGGCAGACCACCATGTTCAACCGGCTGTTCGCCTTCTGCGCCCGCATCAACCCCCGAGCCCTCCACGTGTGGTGAGTGTCCATCCTCCGCTGTTTCCCCTCGTCACTTGTGCACTTTCCTCATCGCCGCTTTAAATGCTCCACTTGGTCAGCGTTAGGACTAATTGATCACTCGGCCCACAAAGACCCTGCAAGCTTTAATTGTTCCTGAGAAATTCTGCACATTAACATGATCATGAACTATTCTATGTGTCAATTTAAAAAAAAAATCTCTCCCAGGTTCAACAGCGGCCTGGTGTTTGGCGTAGTGGCCATGGTGGGGTCGGTGGTGCTGCTGACAAAGACGCTGCAGCAGACGCTCGCTCAGATGACCTCGGACAACCCTCGGATGGGAGGTCAGCAGGCGCTGCAGGTGGTGGTACGTGTACACACACACACACACACACACACACACACACACACACAGCAGGTTTAATTAACATGTCTCCTTTACAACATTAAAGTATGTTTCACACAGCTGCTGTGAAACTTTAAGACATGTGACATCCAGAAAAGATGTATTTTGGATGAAATATTTGCTGAAATTTGACTGGTACCACTTTTCAGAGATTAACTGGAGCTCGGTGCCTAAATTCTCCTTGAAAGTTCCTTTACAAAGGTTCAATTAATTCAGACGAGGGTCAGGAAAATATTTAGCATTTTTCCCTCCTCGGCTCACTGTTTATTCATTGTAGTCTGTCGAACAGCGGCGCATTAATGTGAGCTCTGTTCCCGGAGGACCCTTTGTAGGTGAGTCACAGGGAGCAGCCATTAGCAGGCCATTTATGGGATGTAGCATTCGGCCTGCGGAGGAGGAAAAACGCAGAGAAAGCACACAGAAAAACGCAGCTTCGGCAAAAACGTGACATGATTTAAACTGCATCTTACGCGAGAGTTAAATCTCAATGATGCAGGTGTAGTGTTTATGTGTGGATGTGGGTGGATGGATGATTCTAATTTCAATAAAATTTTCTACAATAAAAAGGTTAAAAAAGCCAAAAGTAAAAGAATAAATGTCGCTCACGTTTTATTGTTTCCTCTCTATCTTCTCTTTTTCCAGGTCCCTGGTGTAAACCTGCCCACGAATCAGCTGGCCTACTTCTTCACCGCCCTGCTGCTCAGCGGAGTCATACACGAGCTGGGTCACGCCGTGGCAGCGCTGAGGTAATGGGACGCCCCCTCTTCTGTGGCTTCAAGCTGTTACCGTGGCAACCGTGTGCTGTGCGGTGGGCACTGTAGCAATACCGCTTCTGTCATAATTTAGTCGTATTGGCTGCACACACACACATAGACACACACACACTCCAGGTGTTTTATATTTAAATTGACATATTTTTCAATCGGGTTTGGTGGTCCGCCACATTAGTGATATCAGTGTTTATTTAAATAAAAGAGAGAGATATGACTGCATTTGACTGAACCTTCGTCTTTTGATCACCTGATGAGTTCTGTCCTTCTCTGACTTCCGTCTCTTTGCAGGGAGCAAGTGCGAGTGAACGGCTTCGGCATGTTCGTGTTCGTGGTGTATCCCGGCGCCTTCGTGGATCTCTTCACCACTCACCTCAACCTTGTGTCGCCCACGCAGCAGCTCCGCATCTTCTGCGCTGGTAAGATAGATATTTATTTCAAGGCAGAGACGATGATCCAGATTAATTTTGCCGTCTCGCAGCCGTTAATCACAATTATTACAGGCTGCGTGTTAAACACTCGGTGTCAGTTTGTTCCACTGAAGGTCACCCCTCAGGTCTTGTACCCCCCCCCCCCCCCCCCCCCCGAGCACCAGACGCAGCAGCTCCACGTCAAAAAAAATGTCACTCTGCAATTAAGAAAATTATATTTTAATGAACTGATTGTCGGAGCTGGTTATTCTCATGTGAATGCCCCCAACGGGCCACCGTAGGTGATCGGGTCGGTGGGAGCCGGTTTAATGACGGATTATTTTCAGTGCAGTCTGTTTTTTTGTTAGAAAGCAGACAGGAAGGCAGGAAGCAGCAGGGGGGAAAAATAACGCACATGAATAAGGCTGCAACTAACGCTTAGTTTCATTCTCGATTAATCTGTCGATTATTTTCTCGATTAATCGTTTAGTTGTTTGGTCCATAAAATGTTAAAAATGTTGATTGTGTTTCCCAAATTCCAAGATGGTGTTTTGTCTTGTCCTCTACCCAAAGATATTTAGTTTTACTGTCATAGAGGAGCAAAGAAACCAGAAAATATTCACATTTAATAAGCTGAAATCAGAGATTTTTCCATAAAAAATACTTGAACCGATTAACCAATTATCCAAATAGTTGGCGATTAATTTCCTAGTCGATTATTAATCGAATAACTGTTGCTGCTGTTCTTATATAATACAAAATACAATATATTACAGAAACCAGCAGGTATTAATAAAAACCCTAACAAAAAAGTGACTTTAAGTCAGAATTAAAAATATGAATTTATTGGATTTCCTTTTTTTGCAGTTAGGAGCCTTTAGAGGGCAGCAGAGAGCTACTGTAAAAAAGAAACCCCACCTGTGTCTTTAATTGGAGAGAATTTCCTTCAGACGTTTTTCCTTGCTCAGTGTGACAAGAACAAGGAGTTGGGTGGTGACAAACAGAGACGGTGGCATAATGACACGCTGGGTTTATTTATCTGTCTCGCTCTCTGTCCAGTGGAGATCTGCTCTGTTTCGCAGGAGGACTCACTCACATAACATGTTTATTATTTACCCCCGTAGAGAAAAATGTGACGCAACTCTAAACGCTTCTTCACTGGAAAGACGTAATCAGAATTGTACATATACGTACATGTGCTACCTTCTTTTTTTAAGCCTATAGGCCTGAAATAGATCCTCAATCATCAGTGCCTGACATAGAAAACAGGAAGAAAGAATTTCCTCTAAATATCTTTACTATCTTAAGCTTTTTATTTTCCCCCCTCGACCTGAGACTCTGTCTCGCCGCCTGTTTGCGTGACGCTGCCGTCATCCTGCTTGTTTGTGTGTTTCTGCCCTAAAAACCGGAGCCTTGACCTCATCGGGCAGCGAGACACCCCCCCCCCCCCCCCATGTGGTTCTTTTGGTCGACCCTCTGTGTCTTCTTGCATAATTAGGACGGTATATGGACGGTTATTTTTAGTGTTGCTGTCAACAACAACATCTTACAGTCTTGGAACGTGTAGACAGGGTAGAAAACAAAAGAGTCAAATCCTGGTGTGACTCTTGTAACGGTAATTAAACCGCGTTCACTATCCTTTAAGTTATAATGGAAATTTTTGAAGGCGTCGGAAAAGAGCTGCAACAATCGGCTGATTAAACACGTCACCTACCTCTTGATTCCTATTTACTACGGGGGGAACCCCAATTAAAAAAGAAAATATGTATTTTTTTAAATATATTTTCTGCCTTTATGTTTTTTTTCCTCTACAGGAGTCTGGCACAACTTTGTTCTGTGTGTGGCAGCGTTGGCCTTCCTCTTCCTGCTGCCGATCTTTCTGTTTCCCGTGTACTCGACCGGAGCCGGGGCACTGGTCATCGAGGTCATACAGGTCAGCGCCACAGCTTTTATCAGTTAGCCATTTTTAAAGGGGATTAATTAAATACACTTATGCTCCTGTAAAGTTAAGATAAATTCGTGATTATAAAAAAAAGAGTCATCTTTGTGTGTGTGTGTGTGTGTGTGTGTGTGTGTGTGTGTGTGTGTGTGTGTGTGTGTGTGTGTGTGTGTGTGTGTGTGTGTGTGTGTGTGTGTGTGTGTGTGTGTGTGTGTGTGTGTGTGTGTGTGTGTGTGTGTGTGTGGGGAGACCAGGGCTCAGCGGCCGACGGTCCTCGGGGTCTGTCGGTCGGGGACATCGTGACGGGGCTGGAGGACTGTCCCGTCAGCGGGGTGGAGGACTGGAGCAGCTGCCTGTCGCGCCTCTCTCACTCCCCGCAGACCGGATACTGTGTCCCCGTCACCAGCCTGCAGCCCAGCTGGGCTCACGGACGAGGTGGGTGTGCAGGGAGGGCACCGGCAAAATAAAAGAAAGGAACATATTCAAAGTCATAGTGAAATTAGTTGTTTTGTACTTGCAATTGAGTAGCTACTGTAATTCTACTGAAATAATTAGATGCATTTTCACTGTTTGATTCAGTTCATAATTTTTAGATTTATATATTTCTAGTTCTCTTTATATGTTTTCCTTTCATCATGTTGTTCAGTTCAGTGACAATAAAGAATCTTGAATTCAAATAAAAAATGATATTATCTCAGAAGAGTGCACACCTCCGCCAAGGCCCAACAGTCCCTTTATGAAACCACTAGATCCAGATTTTTATTTGGACACTCATAGATATCAGTCCGCTAAATATGCCTCATTTCTTTCTTTTTTTCATCAGGACCAATGATTTTTTTCTCTGCGTACCTTGTGAAAATGTAAAAAAAAACAACCTATTTCATAATATTAAAAGAAAGTGATTAAAATAATAATAATTCCTTGATCTGGCCCTTTTGTCTGAATCCACACCAACATGTCATGGGTTCTTCCTTGGCTCATGTCCCGTCCTTTGTTCACGGCCGGGTTCTGAGGATCCATCAGGATCTGAGTTCAGTGTGTGACTCTCTGTTCTTGTCTTCTCATCATGTAATCTGAGTAGATTTAACGACAGTTCATTCATCACAAGTCGAATCAATCTGCTTCTCTCTCAAGTCTCCATTCATCCATCTTTTTTTTGTTGTTGTTGTTGTTGTTGTTGCTTTCCTGTCTCTGAAGCTTTCAAGCGCTTGGACGGAACGATGGACTGCTGCAGCAACAACAGCCTGACAGACCTCTGCTTCTCCTACGTTCAGCCCCAGGGTCGCAGCAGGGAGAAGGAGGTGACACGCACACACGCACGCACGCACACACACACACACACTCACACACTCACACACTCACACAGGCGGGGAGTTTTTATGACTGGTTCATCTTGTGAACAAGTTTCCAAAAGCCTTTTTCTGCTGCCAAGCCTGCATCACTTTAACTTCCTTTATTCAACTCTGTTCCTTTTGTTCCCGTTTTTTGTAATTTTCTACTACATGACTTTGCTGCACAGAGGAAGAAGTTCAGGCACAACCCAGCAGTGTGATATTAAAAGATGAGAATAGAAAATCATAAAACGACGAAAAAGTCAAACATGTTATCTCTGATCATACAAGATAAATGGAAAGACAAAAAAAGGCAACAATAGGGAAAGCTTTTATGTTTTTTTAACGATCAATAAAAAATCAAAACATAAACTCCTCTGTTTATTTCCTCCGTCTCCTCTTTCATTATTTGTCTCATATATCCTGTGAAATGAATCCCGTGGCTGCAGTTCGCCTGCATGCCGGTGCGCAAGATGGTGTCGGGCACGCGAGTGTGTCGCGCCGACGGCGACTGCGCCGCCGCGCACGTCGCCAGCGTCTGCGTCACTCCCTCCCTGGAGAACCAGACCCGCTTCATCCGCGTCACGCACCCCCCGAACACACACATGCTGTTCGTGGGCTACCCGCCGCACCTTCAGTACGCAGGTACGTGTGACAAATGTGACCACCTGTTCCTTTTTGTAAATAACAATAGAAAAAGATCATTTCTTCTCAAGTTTTACCTCCGAAGCTCGTGTCTGTAATATTCCTGTAATTGCCGTTTACAGTGTCGAGCTGATTCTCCAGTAGCAGGAAGAGGCTTGTTTTCTCACTCTCCTGCTGCCGAGAGACGCATTTTAACGTGTTTGATGTCGAAAGGTAGCAAATAAAAAACCCTCCTGCCTTTTTTCGTCCTTTCCTTTAGTGAGTCTGACCAACTTCGTCCCCCGCTTTGGTTTCCTCCACCTGGATCTGCCCGTCTTCCTGGAGACTTTCTGCAAGTATCCTTCCGTGTGTTTTAAAAGACTTACTGGTGACGTGTGCACGAGGATGTTTACTGGTTAACAGATAAACCAACGAGCGGGTGAATGGGAGTCGTTTGCGTTCGTCGTCCTTAGCGCTGTTGCCCCTCAGATACGTGGTGTCCCTCTCTGGCGCGCTAGCCGTCGTCAACTCCGTGCCGTGCTTCGCCCTCGACGGCCAGTGGATGCTGAACGCGCTGCTGGAGGCCACGCTGGCCGCCGTGGTGACGGACCGGCAGAAGCGCGAGCTCATCGGTTTCTTCCTGCTGCTGGCGGGCAGCGCCCTGCTGGCGGCGAACGTGGCGCTGGGCCTGTGGATGGTCACGGCGCGGTAGCCACAGCGGTGGCAGGACGGGGTAATGGGTGAAAGGCCCCGTGTGGACGCAGAGATGCTCTCTCTCAGGACGCGCAGACCATTAAACTGTGGACGTGCAGGGAACAGGCTGCATTACCCAGCAGCACTGCTGAGCAGAACATTACATTACTCTGCCCCCGGGCTCTTTCTGGACCACCAGGCCATAAACGACTCTCTCTCCTCTTCCACAATGTTGCCGCCATATACACAAAAGCACACATATATAACAGATGAATAAGTAAAGCACCGTCCTGTGTGACTCTTTACGAATACTGCACAGTCTTTCCAAATTTGAATTATCTATACATGTTTGAAGGTTGAGAGAGAAAAACATCTTTGTTTTTTTGTTTTTTTTAAGGGCTTTAACTCCAAAATGCCATATTTCCCTGCTGAGTGTTTAAGGCTGAACCTTCGGACCTTAAGTTTATCAGCGAATGCATTGCAATACCTTGTATTTACTACCACATATCACAGCTGGAGAAAAAAATAAATGAACTGCCTTCTCACGAGATTAGTTCATGAGTTGACGAAGACGACTTCTGCAACATTTTCTCAATATCCAAAAAAGGTTTGAAGGCAGAAACGGCGGTTTGAAAATGAAAGTGTCTTTCTCCTCGTCGGACATTGCAGCGGGACAACGACCGACGAAGTGTAAGTTTCACATTTTTTACCCTGTCTTGGCCTTTCACTGTCTTTCATCTGGATGTAAACGTTGATTGTCTAAAATGTGGATTAAAGGACTGGTTTTATTTAAGCGCTCTCTTTTTTGTCCTTTTTAAAGCTTTTGTTAGTTTTTTCCGTGTTGAATTTGTATCTAATCTAATCCAGCTGTTGTTTCTACACTTTTTAAAAAATTCTTTATACCGCACATGAATGCAGGAGTGGACGTGAAGGCAATTTGTGTCGACCTCAAATCTCCGGTGTGGTTATGTTTGGGGTCTTGGGCTGATTCTGAGTCCCGCCCAGTTTCCACTCTTTGTATTTCCCAGCACTTGTGCTCTTTGTCCTTCCTCAGACCGTGTAACGAAAGCCCACAGGGCCACACTTTTAGCATCGGCTCCCGACCGCCGTGTGTTGCCTTAGTCCTTCGGAGGAGTCGTGCAGTGACTCCCCCCCCCCCCCCCCCCCGAGTGTGTTGGCGGCAGAGGCGTCACGTTGTAATTTGGAAGGGTGTTTCCCCAGAAACAGATAAATACTGAACCGGCCTTCAGCCCAGCCACAGAGGTGTGTTTAGCGAGACACCTCTGTCAGCAGGTTCAGAATTGCAGCCTCCTTTTTTATTTCTGTTATCGTTGAATAGTTTGGAGAAGTTATGTGGGAGGAGGGGAACATTTTGCACGCAGGAGTTCGCCTCCGTCTCGTGTTTACATGTCTGTGTTCAGATAAGGCTGGTCCCCCCCACCCCCCCACCCCCCCAATCAGCGTGAAAAGATTACTAATGTGGCCTCGCGTGTGCGCTTCTGTTGCTTATCTTAGCGCTGATGATGACGGCCTGGAGGGATGTTTGTGTAAACAGACATGGGAGGATGATGATGATGATGATGATGATGATGATGGTGGTGAGGCGGAGGAGGAGGACAGGAGGCATGATCTGCTTCACACTGAGCCATGTGACCTGTGTTTAAACTCCCCAGAAAAAAATAAACTAATGTTCGAATTCAAGATGACATGAATAATATGGAGTCCAGTCAACAAATACAAAAAGTGAAATTGGATTGATGTTTTTTAATAAGGATCTTTAGGATTTTATATCAAATTAAATTTGACAACGTACTTCAAACTATGAAACATTTATTTTTAAGGGGGCAATATTGTGGACTAAAACCTATCAATATATCGGCAAATATATACAAGTTCTTTTTCAACTCTTAAGTCCTATAATTGTAATTTAGGCTAGGTTTTTCAGTTTAACCATAAACTTTATTATGAAAAGAAAACACAAATACCAACCAAATATGTAGAACTTGAATTATCATATTAAAATATTTTAAGGTAAAATGTTTCACAAATTTTCTCTGGATTAAAAGTTTTAATATATCTTCATAACAACAGACATAAACACTGATACTATATGTTTGTGAAAGACTCATATCGGCTCTAGCATCAATAAAGAACACATTACTTCAGCATAATTTCTACGAATTCTAAACTGTATTCATAAGACTAAATCTCCTTAACAAAACAAATAACTATAATTACATATTTTGAGCCTCCAAACCATTTCTTCGTCTTGTCGTTGTACCTACCAACCCGATTAAGTGAAATGAAATGAGTCGGTCGTTACTAAGAACTGTACATTCAGACTTTGATTATCAATTTATGATGAGCTGGTGCGGCCCGATCCAGCTCGCTGTTGCCGTGTCGCTCCATCGGACTCAAAAGTTACAGGCTAAATGAGGAGCAGAGACAATGAAATCCCCAAGCATAGGCTCCCCCCCAGATTTGAAACAATGACAAAACAAAACGGGAGACAAACGACTGTGAGTCCAAAGTGGTGGAACAAATAGCGTCGTGGTCGAAGTGTTGTGCTTGATGGACGGGTGTGTTTAAGGAAGTCGAGTCTATATAGGGACTTTTGCCGCCGACGCCCAAAAACCCTCAGGGAGCACGTGGAGAAGAGAGGGAGTTGGAGGATGGGGGGGGGGGGGGGCAGAGGACCAATCAGGAGCTGTGGTGTCAACATCATCAGCACCTCTGTCTCCTCAGAGAAACTATTGACGCTCTGTGACTAAAACACTGATGTGTTTTTACAGGTGGCAACTTCGTCATCTTCATCGGATTAATCGACTGTAGTGTGTGTGTGTGTGTGTGTGTGTGTGTGTGTGTGTGTGTGTGTGTGTGTGTGTGTGTGTGTGTGTGTGTGTGTGTGTGTGTGTGTGTGTGTGTGTGTGTGTGTGTGTGTGTGTGTGTGTGTGTGTGTGTGTGTGTGTGTGTGTGTGTGAGAGAATCTAATTTCCTTCTGGTCTACTGACTGTCTGATCTGATAACCGTTTTGAGCAGAGCACCCTACTGCTTCATACATGAGATTAGACACACACACACTTCACACCTACGTTCACGTCACTGAAACCTTGTCAGTGACGTGAACGTAGGTGTGAAGTGTGTGTGTGTGTGTCTAATCTCATGTTTGAAGCAGTAGGGTGCTCTGCTCAAAACGGTTATCAGATCAGACAGCCGCCAATGCCCCCCCCCCCCCCCCCCCCCCCCCCCCCCCCCCCCCCCCCCCCCCCCCACACACACACACACACACACACACACACAGATAATGTTCTGGTTTTAGCCAATGATTTTAATAAATGATTTCAGTTCACCACTGGGACGCCTGGTCTGCCTCGGTTCCCTACAGGGAGGGAGGGAGGGAGGAGAGGAGGAGTGTTGGGGGCGAGGAGGAGTGGTGAGGGAGGGAGGACCAGTCTGAAAAGCTGTGGTGAAGTTACACTAGTGCATATAGACGGACAGCAGCAGACAGAGAAAGAGAGACATGTTGGGAAAGTGAATTTTCTTTTTTAAATTCAGGAATATGTTGTGGAAAACTTTCTGGATTTAATTTTGTCTGTAGTTCTATTTATTTTTTAATTTAAGATTTCTCTACGTTGGTAGCTTTCTGTTTTTTTTGTACTGCTTCTCCACTTGAGAGAGCATTTTTTTTAAAGTGTGTGTGTGTGTGTCAGTGTGTTTGTGTGTTTGTGTGTGTGTCTGACATAGTAAGTCATGGAGCTGGAGCATTTAGGCGGCGGTGGGGTCAAACCCGAGAGGGGCAACACTCGCCTGTACAAGATCGCACTGGCCATGTGTGTGTTTCTCTGTGCCATTCTGCTGCTTGCACTCATACTGGGTAAGTCCACACACACACACACACACACACACCCACACACACACAAACATTTCTCCCTGCATTATAATTTGCGAGGAATTCCGCGGAGACGTATATTGTACACTACACGCGCGCTCGCTGTAGGTCACACACAACGGGGGGCACGCTGGGTCGGGAGCAAAGGTCTCTGTGGAGGGCTTCGCGGGCAACTCGCGTCAGACTATTTTTGGTTCATATAAGGTTTCGTGTACGCCCGCGGCGCACATGCACGGAACCTCAAGAGTCTCCACAATGCACCGTGGGAGTCTGGAGTGGACGCTGGGAAACGAGGGACAAGAATGTGTGTGTTGACACTTTGTGGCCATTGTTTCCTGCAGAATGTGAAATTAATAAGCATGGACTTTGTGGGGCAGAGCCGTGGTGTGTGTGTGTGTGTGTGTGTGTGTGTGTGTGTGTGTGTGTGTGTGTGTGTGTGTGTGTGTGTGTGTGTGTGTGTGTGTGTGTGTGTGTGTGTGTGTGTGTGTGTGTGTGTGTGTGTGTGTGTGTGTGTGTGTGTGTGTGTGTGTGTGTGTGTGTGGGTGTGTGTGTGGGTGGGTGGGTGGGTGGGTGGGTGGGTGGGTGGGTGTGTGCGCGCATCTTATAAGGGGCAGTGCACTTTAATGAACACTGGCACTTTCGAGAATATGAATATAGATTTGTCAGGGAGAATCGCCAGCAATTTGCACCAGTAGTCCTGTGACAAAAACTAAAACAGAAGAGTTTCTGTTAAAATAAAGTGTTGCAACACTTTGACCCGATGAACTTCGGAAAGTTATTTGTGCAGCGCATGTCAACAACGGCTTTACACAAGCTGTACAAGACACACAATATGAAACGGAGGAGGAATACGATCGAATTGATCTTCTAATGAAACTTTCTTCTTTCTGGATTATTTGGTGCTGTCAAAAAAAAGAGAAGAAGCTCTTTTAGTTGCGGCGGTTTGATTTTGCCGCCCACGCTGGCTCTGACAACTTCTCTGCCTTTCGGTCTTTTTAGGTCAATGAACTGGATCGTGAAATGAAGAGCAGGATTTTAAATATACAACACAACCGCTTAAAACACCACATTTACCAAAGATGGTGTTTTTTAAGAGCGGGATACAGCTGAGGCTGGTACGTCAGTGTAACTTTTTGAGCTTTCTTTTGAAAGTTCAAGTTAAATTTGGATCCAAAACAAATGGGCAGGTGGCTAAAAATGTCAACTGGCTCCGTTTGTATATGTCACATATACAGTTCTTCGCTCAAAGACTGGAAACTGGGGGGGAAAACGTCAGCCGGCCTCGGTCCGAAAGTTTAAAAGCCTGTGTGTGGTTCAAACCAGCTGTTCTATAAATATAACGTGTTGTTAATGAGCTGTAGAGGAGTCGCTGGGAGGCAGAGAAAAACCATCTCTATGGCTCACGGCTTCATATTTAAACGTACAGGCTCAGCGGTGCCGCCGCTTCCGTCGTGCGCGGTTGTGAGGATGGTGGTGGGCTGGGAGGGGTACCGTACACACTGTGTGTGTGTGTGTGTGTGTGTGTGTGTGTGTGTGTGTGTGTGTGTGTGTGTGTGTGTGTGTGTGTGTGTGTGTGTGTGTGTGTGTGTGTGTGTGTGTGTGTGTGTGTGTGTGTGTGTGTGTGTGTGTGTGAGTGTGAGAGAGTTTTTTCATTATTGAGGGAAACTAACATTCTTGTGGCGGCATTGAAGTGTAATTATGTTATGTGCCCTATGAATGTGGCACCACACACACACACACACACACACACACACACACACACACACACACACACACACACTCACTCCTTAATGGAAAGCCTCCAAGTCAACCGTGCGAATGACCACACACAGGAATGCCAAGTGGTTTGCTCTGATTTTATTTCTGTCAGATGTGTGTTTGTGAACGTGTTTGTGTCAGCGGCCTGCTCAGTATCTCAGTAATGAACACGAGGCATCAGCTGTGACACTGGAGCCTCGTGTGTGTGTGTGTGTGTGTGTGTGTGTGTGTGTGTGTGTGTGTGTGTGTGTGTGTGTGTGTGTGTGTGTGTGTGTGTGTGTGTGTGTGTGTGTGTGTGTGTGTGTGTGTGTGTGTGTGTGTGTGTGTGTGTGTGTGTGTGTGTGTGTGTGGAGGTGCATTTTTACTACAAGTGGGCACGACATGAGGCAAACCGCCCGCAAGCAGCTCCAACAAGACAAAACCTAAAACCGGTCGACCTCGGAGGTCAGACGTCGCGGCGCAGCTCGCCATGTGTATCTGAAGGAGAGGTCAGAGGGGGAGGGGGGGGGGGTCGTTGAGATTGTTCCAGGCCAAGTTGGTCGTGCAGGGTTGAAGTCGTGAGTGAGTGTGTGTGTGTGTGCGCGTGCATTTTTACTACAAGTGGGCACAACATGAAGAAAACCGCCCGCAAGCAGCTCCAACAAGACAGAACCTAAAACCGGTCGACCTCGGAGGTCGGGCTCCGTAACGCTCCACTCACTCGCTCACGCTGGGGGATTTGCCTCTTTCCCCCTAAATCCCTTCGCCACAACTCACAGTAACTGCTGGTGTCTGCCGAGAGGTTAGCGAGCGGCAGGGCTTCGTTCACCTTCGGGAGTGAGTGGGGGGGGGGGGCGAACCTGTGATTACTAATGCGACATGCGGCATGAACAATGGGAAGCTTATTCCGTCTGGCTTTGGTGGAAGTGTGCGTGAGTGACAGTCGAAGCGAAACTCTTTCTCTCTCTTCACATTTGAATTCAAACTCTTTTACTTCTCCCCCTCAGTCTCTCAAAAGTCCAGGCCGGAGGAGTTCTGTGTGACCCCAGAATGTATTGAAGCAGGTAAACCTACTGTACGTTTAATAAAAAGATATAACTCTGAGCTTCCTTCATTATTCGTAATTCGTCTCTTCCCCCTCCTGTAGCCGGGTCTATCTTAAGTAAACTGGATCGGTCCGTTAACCCCTGTGAGGACTTCTACAGTTTCTCGTGCGGAGGTTGGCTGAAGGAGAACCCCATCCCCGAGGACTCCTCCTCGTACGGCATCTACCCGTGGCTCCGGCAGCATGTCGACGTCCAGCTCAAAGGTTTGCTGCACATGCGTTTCCGTGAATCTCCCCAACAACCGCCGAGTTGTCTCAGCACCTACGGTAGATTCGCCTCAATGGACTCCCACTAGTCCCTCACAGGGCCGTAAAGGAGATCCACCGGGATACACGCGAAGGGAAACTGACAATGGATGAGCTCAGTATGAACTTCGATGGAAGGCCTTATCAGGTCCATACGCACAGAAAAGACTACCGGAGTCATGAGCCAATTTCAACCGGAATCTCGGGCATTTTGAATCGAACGTGACGTTTCTTGTGCAATTTTCACGCGTTGGATCTTAACGAACTCCTCCTACAGATTTCGTCGACGGCTGCAACTGTCCGTTATGACCCAAACTGTTGTTTCCTCTCAGAGTTGCTGGAAGCTCCGTCAGGCCCTGATGAACTGGAGGCCGTGACCAAAGCCAAGATCCTCTACCGCTCCTGTATGAATGAGAGTGAGTCTGACACCCGGGGGGGGCATTCCATTGATTTCCATCCGATGACTGTACCGTAATCAATCAGTCAAGTACTTTAGAATTCAAAAAAACAAATGCTGATCCAATCTTTATGCCTGCTTCTGTTTTTTTTTTGTTTTTTTTGCCAAGCCATGCTGGAGAAGCTCGACACCAAGCCGATGCTGAGGACGCTGAGGCAGCCCGAGTTCCGGTGGCCCGTGGTCGGGGACGGGCTCGGCGGCGAGTACGAGTGGTCGCCGGCTCAGTGGAGTCTCCTGAAGACGGTGGCGGAGATGAGGAACCAGCACAGCAAGAGCGTCCTGATCCGCCTGTACGTCTCCCCCGACGACAAGAACTCCTCGCAGTACGTCCTCAAGGTGAGGATGGCCACACTTCACTCTTTAATCATTCTTTATGCGTTATATTTCAGATTTCTTTTTATTTTTTTCAAAGATTAGGGCTGCAACTGGATGCAAACTCGATTCTAAGCTTTCGTCACCTGCTCCCTAACATGTTCCGGATCAATGTAACGTCACAATAACCCCGTGCTCCCTGTCTGCGCGCAGCTCGACCAGGCGTCCTTGTCTCTGCCCTCCAGGGAGGACTACATCACCAACACTTCCTCTGCGCAGACGGTGAGTTTGTCTGCTTCGCCCTTCACCGCCGGCGCCCGTGTCCGTCTGGCCGCGGCGGCTGATTCCTCGCTGTGATGAAATTGCAGCAGAAGAGAATTTCAGCCATTGAAAATAACGAGTGGCTGATTATGGGCTTTCGCTTCTACCAGAGCGAGAGCTTCTTTTTCCAGACTCGACATTTTCAAATGCTGGACATTCATAAAAGGCAGTGTGTTGAATGGCTGTCTCACCAGGCCTGACTAAGTTTACCCAGCTGAAGAAGAAAGAAAAAAAGGCCCTCGCTATCTTGCCATTAGTTCACTGTTCCTATCAGTGTTGCCGTCTCTACTGTACAGGACATACAGTGCCACACTGTGTAAACAAGAGTCTACATCAGGTCACGAGAAGAAGTTCTACAACGTCAGAAGACAGGACTATCAACAAGTTCTATTATTTAATTTGCTTTAAAAAAAAAAAATCTGTATACAACTTTTTTTTTTTTTGTCGCATTTTACGATGGTGATGTTTTGTATTGTTTTCAGTGTCTGAAGTGTAATAATCATGTGAGGGAAAAGTAATATTTAATCAATATTACACAATACAATTCAAGGAGAAACACTTTCATCACGCTTGGATCATACTTTGTAATCTCTATTTCCTTTTCATTCCATTCTTTTTGTGGAAATTTTGAATGTGTTTTCATAATGGGATTTATTGGTACGACTTTCTGACGAGGCATCATTCGTGAAGGTGATACTTTTCTTTAATACGTTGTTTGAATAATCACTCTCCCTTGGTCGTGTTTCTGCCACAGACTTATCAGTTACCAATGTTGGTAAACCATCATCAAGTTTTTCGATGTTGATAAGTTGTCAGGTTTACACTTATTAATCTGAGTATGACATTTTTAGAGGGTCTTGAGTTTTTTTCCAATTTCTATTTGCCATTAGACAGGTTGATTACCAGCGACGTTAATTGTTAATAGATCATAAACGTTGTTGTTTCCACAGTCCATCAAGTCTGCAGTTGTGATCAATTCATTAGTGGATTTTGGTCCTTTTCTACTGCTGTGTACCTGTCTCTTAAAAATGTGTTCATGAGAAACATTAGTACTAATAAAAAAATTCCACTTCCTGATACAGGAGTACAGAAGAGTCTGAGTGTAGATGTGAGCCCTCGACGTCTGATGGCATCTGATGCTCAGTCGTGGTAGTGACAGTGATGAATTTATGACATTAATGAATAAGAGAATAAACATCTCAATGCCTCGTTTTCTTCTTCTTCTCTCTCTCTCTCTCTCTTTAGTACCGCGCGGCCCTGCTCAGCTTGATGGTGGACACCGCCGTCATGCTGGGCGCTCCGGAGGCGGCGGCGCTGACCCAGATGGAGGAGGCCCTCGCCTTCGAGACCAAACTGGCCCATGTAAAGACGCCACGTCAGATGAATACACGTCTCACTCAGTGTACATGGGCATGGTCCGGTCGGCCCTTCCGAGGCCCTGGAGCTCATTAGGAAAGCCCCGATAGTATCAAGCGCGGAAATGTGCCGTTGTGATTCATCAGCGCCACGAACGTGATGAAGTGGAGGGGAATTATTATGTGTGAATGTTGACTCATCGGTCACGTCAGGGTAACATTTTGCTTATCGCGTCCACAGATCCTGATTCCCTACGAGAACCGCACCAGTGAGAACATGTACAACCGATACTCGCTGTCTCGCCTGCAGCGCTCCATTCCACAGGTGGGTGGAAAAAACATCAACAACAGAAGTACACAAACCAAAAATAGAATTAAACTGAAGACAGTATTTTCCGGGGAATTTGAATGTCTCTGATAGCTTTTGGTCTACTTCGGTCTTGGACCGGGGACTGTATTTGAAAATTGACCTAGTCACAGAGCCCGAATAAACTAAAGCTGGAGACTGTGTTCTCTGGAATCACCAGCAGGGGGCGACTCACTGGTTGCAAAAAGAAGTTAGTTTCAAAATGGCAGCTCACAACGGGTGACTAAAAAACCAACATGGATAAAAAAAAAAAAAAGTTGTACTGTTATAGAAGTGAAGTCTGAACGTGAGGAACAAAACAGAATAAGACACTCCTTGAATAATAAACTGATATGAAAAGATTCGACTATCATATTCATCGAGTGATATCCATGAACAAAAGACAGGAAGGTTCTGTCCAGATAGATTGCAAAATAATTGTGCTGAATTGCCTTTGTTGAGCGTTTAATCCATCGGGTTGCGTAAGCGGCCGTTGACCCCCCGTCGCCTGTCTCTCCTTGTTTTTTCCCGTGTCCGTAGTTCAACTGGCTGGGTTTCGTCAAAGCTGTGGTGGAGTCCAAGAGCGACCCGGCCCGGTCCATCTCCCCGTCGGAGACCGTCATCGTCCGAGCGCCGCAGTACTTCAAGGAACTAGTCAAGCTCATTAACGCCACAGATCCCAGGTACACACACTTACACACACACACACACTCTGGGGCTCGGGGGGGGCTCCCGCCTCTCATTAAAAGTGTATTACGGCGCATAATGAGATTTTTTCGCGTAGGCTTTTAATTAATTGTCCTCTCTCGCCTCAGGACCGTGGCGAACTATGTACAGTGGAGGACGGTTTTCTCCAGGATCACCACCCTGAGCCGCCGTTTCCTCTACAGATACCTCGACTACGCTCGGGTGGGTACACGGAGCACATAACAAGAAAAGCCTTTACATAAGCCTCAGAATTATATGATCAGCTATGCGTTGGAAACCCCGTCAAGCACAGTATCGGTGTTGTTTTTCTTATTTCATGGCGAGTTTACATCTCGCGGATCCTCGGTTTACGGCTGTTTACGCTGCGTGTCTGGAACATGTTTGGCCGTGAGACACTTTCATGCTATGCAGCGTTACTGCAAATAGAAAGAACTCTGGCTGATCAGGGTTAAGATATACTGACTGTACATTTCTTGTTTAATGTAACTGTAATGTATGACTTGCCTATGAGCTTGATCAAACTGTAATTCTGAGCGTAACTTTAAAGCTGTGCTCCAATTCCACATTATACACTTACTGTACACAGACATACTTAAAATCATATACACATGCTGTTTTTCTTAATAGTATACATATGGAATCCATGTACTTGTATTCAGAGCTGTAGCCACAATTGAATTTGGTGTTAAACAACCGGAGGGAGTTTGGTACAGGATGATATTCAGAAGACCTAACATATTTCAGTTTTATAATATTTTGGCAAACAAATACATAAATTGCTAAATGATTCAGTATTTTTCCGACCAGATTTTCCTTACTGGGCTTTTAAACAGCACTGAAGTGAAGATTATGATGAGAATAATTTAGATAATGTCTGTTTTTATTGGCGTCCGGTCAAAAACATACTTTCAGAGAAGGGAGCACTTTTTTGCTTCTGTGCTGCCTTGTGCTTATCGCAAATTAATAAATCAATGTTTATTTACAGAAGCATATTTCACAGTGTTAAACAAAAGGCTCCACGATTCAAGGAAAAAAGAAAGATAAGGACCCTTTGAATTAGTTATTAGTTATTTTGTTCAAGAATAGGAGAGGGGACTTAAATAGGTATAGATGATGAATAGGCTTTTAGATGGGCTATGAAATATTCAGTGGGACCTCATTCATATACCGTCACGTTTTCCAGAGTGGACGAAACCTGCTTCGAAATAGAATTCAGTTAAACAGCGATCCTTGCCAGTAGGAATTATGTTCATATATGTTTAACTGGGAAGAGCATTCAATATCAAATTAAATCTAATCTATTTCTAATTGAGGAAAACCTTAAAACTGAGAATCTTGTGTTGAGTCTCAAAATTTCTTATCAGACCTTGTTTTTAGCTCTCAAAATTGGCATGACAGTTATTAAAGAGCCGGTAAAGTTATGTTTCTTTGTGAGACCACAGACGGAGCTCCGGGTGAATTTTATATAAATCCTTAATACGAACTTTACAGTTCCCAACCTTTGGTTTTCGTTTGAAATGTGTCAAACACGAATCTGCTCCCGCCTGAGGTGACCTACCGTCAGATGCCGACACGACCTTTGAGACGCTGTGCTTGAACAAAACGAAAAGTCCGACGTGGTCGTAATGTCACCTCACCGTCGCGTCTCTCGCCCCCTCTCCCCACCCCCCACCAGGTAACCACGGGAACCACCTCCCTCAGCCCGCGCTGGGATAAGTGTGTGAACTACGTGGAGAACTCGCTTGTTTATGCCACCGGGCGCCTTTTCGTCAACACACACTTCCAGGAAGACAAGAAACACATGGTGCGTGTATGTTGTTACGCGTGCGTGTGTGTGTGTGTGTGTGTGTGTGTGTTCCCGACGTGACATCATGTCTCAAATGTTAAGTGTGTTAACAGATGTGTGTGTTGTGGATGATGCTACTTAACGTTGTGTCATCTGCGTCAGTGTGTGTGTGTGTGTGTGTGTGTGTGTGTGTGTGTGTGTGTGTGTGTGTGTGTGTGTGTGTGTGTGTGTGTGTGTGTGTGTGTGTGTGTGTGTGTGTGTGTGTGTGTGTGTGTGTGTGGCAATGACACGGAGTACTTTATGTTTCGTAAACGGTCCAATGGTGTATAAATACACACACTTGTACTTCCGTCTTTGTGAGGACTTGCCCCAAAGTGAGCTCCGACCTAAACGTCCTCGCTGTCCGAGAAGGTCGTCACCCCCAAGGTGGACGAGTCAAAATCCGTCCTCACAAAGACACGCGTACAAGTACAAGTGGACCCATGAGTGTCCGTTTTCTTTTCACGTGCGTTTCCCGGACGTCCTCTCTGTTTGAACCCTCTCTCGTCTCTTGTGCCGCGCATTGATTGGTTTTCTCGCGTCCCAGATGGAGGAGCTGATCGAGGCCGTTCGCTGGGCGTTCATCGACATACTGGAGAAGGAGAACGACTGGATGGACCAGCCGACGAAGAAGAGGGCAGTGGAAAAGGCAAGAGAAAGAGCCGTGAACTGAGCATTAAGTATTTTGTACCACTTGGGGGCAGCTGTGCTTTGGTTTTCCACCAAGGAAAATATCCTGGATCTTTTTCATATGAGAAAAAAAGGGAAAAAGAGCAATTAGACTGTGCTGTGCATATCTGTTTGATGTTCAATCCTTGCATCTTTTTTAGAACGACATTAACTGGAAATGAAAAATAAGACTGAATCATAATTTTCCTAGAGTAATGCCGAGACGGTGGAAGTGTACCCCTGCAAAAAAGACTGGGAAGGCTGCGTGTGTGTTGCCTGGGAGGCAAAGCGCGGGGGCACAACGATCTGTGGAGCGGTAGTAATTGAAGTTGTACCAACTTTTCTCTCGTGTGCCTCGCGGGAGATTGTGAGGTGAAAATCAAGCTGGAGGAAACAAATGAAAACCAAAGCAGTGAGCTGAACGATGCCAAAGAGCTGCACGGAGTTTTGTTCAAATGAATCTCCGCGGGTCTCGTTTTTCACATTATTTAGTTTTTTTTAATATGAAATTATGGTTAATGCAGCTTTAAACCTGAATATCGTCCCCGTGTCTGTGGATTCTGCCCCATCTCGTCATCTCTGACAGTTGATACATCAATCATTTGGTTTATTACGAATACAAATACTTTGTCCGGCTATAAATTGTAGTTAAGTGTGTTTTTTTAGCAAAACGATTCTCTGGTTCCTTCCCTTTCTTCTTGTCTCAGGTTACAGTAAAACAAGGCCATCTTTCTCCCTTTGTCGTTATTTCCTTGTGACTATTACAAGCGTGTTAGACTCTCCCATCTCATCAAGGACCATATAAAACTCCTACATCAGTGTGTTTTATTGTCAGGATTGGCTCAACAGGTTAATACCATAAAAAGCCGTTGCAAGGACTGTGGGACTCTTTCCCCTCCTTTGTCCTCACAGCCCCATTTTTTTATGGCTCGCAATAGAATTTTAATCTCTCTGTCTTTTGCCTCGCGGACGGTCGCTCTGTATGAGCGACTGTCGGATTTATTTATCGTTATGTAAAGTGTCAGTAAACGCTCCGTCTGCTGTCGCCGTCTCTCCAGGCTCACGCCGTCCTGGCGAAGGTCGGCTACCCCGAGTTCATCCTGAACGACACCTACCTCAGTGAAGATCTGAAGGAGGTTAGTATGGCATCCGGTGATCATCCATCCATCCATCGTCTACCGCTTTATCCATTCGAGGGTCGCGGGGGGCTAGAGCCAATCCCAGCTGACATTGGGCGAGGTCGCCAGCCAATCACAGGGCCACATACAGAGACGGACCAATCACCTACGGTCAATTTAGAGTCTCCAATTAACCTAACCCCATTCTGCATGTCTCTGGACTGTGGGAGGAAGCCGGAGAACCCGGAGAGAACCCACGCACACACGGGGAGAACATGCAAACTCCACGCATAGAGGCCCCGGTTGGTTTGAACCGGGACTCGAACCCAGAACCTTCTTGCCGCGAGGCGAAAGCGCTGACCGCTACGCCACCGTGCAGCCTGAGCTCATCTTATCACCCGCAAATCTTTATTTTTTTGTCTGCGATGAAGCAGTTTATGAGAAGAAAATAAGCGGGGTTTTTTCAAATCTTGACAGTCAAGAGGAACTGAAGGGGCAAGCTGCTGAATCAGAATGTCTTCATCAGATTAAATATTTACTCAGCCAAGTTTATGTCTGGGGTTAGGTTTTTTTTCCTCCGCCAATTGCGGGGTCCAACAGTTTACAGCCGCATGTGGTGTTTGTTCCAGCTCGAGTTCAGTAAGATGGACTACTACGGCAATGTGATGCAGACGCTGAAGTTCATTGCCCAGTCGGACGTCGCCTGGCTTCGAAGGAGCGTGCCGCGCACGGAGTGAGTACGGGACTGGCCTGTGCATGGGGTTTCCCTTCACCCTCCTGTTCAATAAGAAAATGAAATAAAAAAAGTAATTATCAATTAAGGCAAAAAAAACCTAAAAAAAAAGAGCTTGCAATGGAAACAGACTGTGACAAACATGAATTATGTGATGTGAATGTTGACGCTTCCGCTGCAGAGACAAAAAAAATAGATGAAAACAGATTAACTCCCCCTTAATTAATACATGAAAGAAAGAGAAATGTCCAAATGTGTTTTTTCCCCATCCGAGGCTTTTGACTTCGTCTCCAGCGACCTGCCGCCGGCTGTTTGATCTCGGCGAAACCAACTTCCAGTATTTTCCGCTCAACAGTCGCGGAAGGACAAAATACACATTCACCCATTTGAACGTGTGCTCGTAATGTGTGTACCTATTCTGTGTTTCAGGTGGTTTACCAACCCGACAACCGTGAACGCCTTCTACAGTTCCTCCACCAATCAAATCAGTAAGATTGATCAGTGACTCACCAACACTTGGCATCGTTTTCCATTTAATTATGCCGGAGCGTAGTCCAGACAGAAGGAAGCTGCACCTTAATGTCCTTTCAATGAGTAAATATTCCACTTCCCCAAATAACTGGGAATATACTTTGAGAATAAAACTGGCAGAATATATTCATTATAGTAGTTTTGCTCCCTCTCAGGAAAATGACACATTTTAATAACCTACTATTTCGTCTCACAGGCTGAAATGGAAGGAGGGGGGAAAAAAAAAAACCCCTATGTAAAGTGACCTGGCCTTCTGCAGTGAATGAATCCCGTCTGGACAGAGAGCTGTAGACACACACTCAAACTAAAGCTATTCTGATCCTCTCATTTAGGATTCCCTGCCGGAGAGCTGCAGAAACCCTTCTTCTGGGGGAGAGAGTATCCGAGGTGAGATTAAGGAAATGTGACACGCGCCGTTAACCGACCAAAGAAATGCCACCTCACGCTTTACACGGGAGCAGTGTGGAGCCCTGAATTAATTACAGGCCTTCTCCGACATGAGCCCGGGCTACGTAGAGGAACTGAAGTGGTGCGAGGCCTGAGGACGAGCGGGGGTTATTTTACAGGTCGTGACATTACATATGGACACTATGAATGGGTTCCTTTCACAATAAGTTTCATTTGACATGGACTTTAGATCAGAGCTCTGTGGAATGTTTAGTATAAATTTGACGTTTGTAGATGATATTGTCCTTAATATTTCACTTTATCGTGACAGATTCGAATCTGGAGTATTCCGATTTGTGAAATTCATAATGATGTCGCTGTTCAAATACCAAAGTTGTTGCTACTGCTGTGATGTCATTGAGAATGAACTCTTCATCGCTGCGCTCAACCAGGAAGTGACACCTTTTTTGTGCATCTTTAAAACTCATTTTCACTCAGACTAGGAGCCACCTGACTAAACCTCATCCCCGTCTGTTTCCAGGTCTTTAAGTTACGGCGCCATCGGGGTGATAGTCGGACACGAATTGACACACGGCTTTGACAACAACGGTAAACACGCACAACCTCAGAAGAACACCCCTAATAATATGAGATCATTTGTCACTGTCTGATAAAGTTTATAAGGGACTCATAAGCTGTGATCAGGGATAAAAATTTGGCCTGAAACGATCCCAAAAGGCTTTCAGGCACCTTCGATTAATAAGTATCGCCCTTAATAAATCTGAGTTCATGCATAATATTGTCAACCGAGGCAATTTTTCATGTGCTGCAGCCTGGCGTTCCTTCCAGCTGATTCCATATAAGATACTCACTCAGCAAATTATGAAATTATAATTATATTTAAGTGATGTGGCTTATTAACAAATGACTCCTTTATTCATAACTTACCCACATGCATAACTGACAACTTAATGACGTCATCAATTCAATAACTATATTCCAAAATTTGGCAACCCAAATGGTACCCAGTGGTACAGATAGTTACAATATAGTCTCCGCTAGATTATTCAATTTGTTTGTGTGATGCTTTTCTCGACAGGACGTAAGTATGACAAAAATGGAAACCTTGACCAGTGGTGGAGCAACTCGTCCATAACGGCCTTCAATGAGAAGACCCAGTGTATGATAGACCAGTACAACGACTACCACTGGGAGGAGGCGGGCCTGAACGTAGGAAAAACACTAAGTTTCAATTCCACAGAATTTATGAA